>NW_004955596.1:44676-60239 GCF_000276665.1 Chinchilla lanigera
AGAGCCAGCACTGTGTGGGGAGGTGACTTTCACCACAGGGGAGGAAAGCTCATCTTCCAGTGACTCAGTTTCCTGAGCTGGGGCTGGCCTTGCGTCAAGGTTTTCATGCCCACTTCACAGGACTTGAGACTCATGTCCCTCCACAGGAAGACCATGTAAGACTGGGCCTAGGTGGCTTGGGTCTGAGTCTCGGTTCCGTCACTTGTATACTGTGTGACCTCAGATGAGATACTTAACCTCTCTGTGCCCAGTTTCTTTAGTCACCACAATGGACTGGCCATTATAGGAAGCATGTCCTGGGGCTTCTGTGAGAATTAAATGGGGAATCCTGGGTAGAGATCAAGGCATGGAAAAGCTAATGGGTGCAGGATGGCCTCATGCCCTGGCATAGGGCTGCTAGGAAAACTCTTTATATTTTTAAAATTTTTACTATTTTATTAAAAAAATCTTTTAGAAGGCCCTTAAAGGCATGGAGTTTTTGAACTTTGTGGTTGTTGACATTTTTTTTTTAAGACAGTGTCTCACTGTGTTGCCCACTGGCCTTGAACTCCGACGGCTGGGGCCGCAGCTGTGCGCCACTGTTCCCGCTCACAGCTGTGCAGTGATGGGTACCCAGGTGTTCTCAGTGGGGCTGGGCAGGCGCGGTGCTTCCCTCCCACGCTGAGTGCTCCGAGGACTCAAGCCAACCACACTTCTCTCAGATCTCTCCTCAGAGTGGGGGCCTGGGCGCAGCTTTCCACTTCCCAGACTCTGCCCTTGGTCAGGACCTACACTAACCTTGGTACCTGGGTTCCTACACCTGCAGCTTCTTGGGGACAGCCGCAGGGTGAGAGCCAACTAGAGTGGGCCGTGTGTCTCTGGGGTCTCTGGCTAGATCTTGCCCCACCTGGACCTTTGTCCCAGGGCTGTGCTGAAATACTGGATTCCTGGGTTCTGCGGCTCCGGTGCGCGCCAATGTGCTTTCTGAGCACAAGACTGTTAGACCTCAGGAGTGAACACCTGAGCCTGATATTTCCTCACCTGCTGCCACTGGTGACCCCAAACAACACCCATAAGTCAATGCAAATGTAGCCAGCTTTGGTGGCATTTGCCAGAAGATCCTGCTACCCAGGAGGCTGAAACAAAAGGATCACTTGAGCCCACCCAGGAATTAAAGACCAGCTTGGGCAACACAGCGAGACCCCATCTCAAGCAAACAAACAAGGCAAAGCAAAGCAAACAAAAACAAAAATAAAGCAAATTTATTGTTTCAAGTTCTCTAGGGTTGGAACCAGACCCAGGGCTCAGGCCTAATTTTAAGTCTGCAGGGCTGAAGACTCAGCCTTCTGGCTCACTCAATTGTAGAACAAGATCCTGGTTTCTGACAGCCACACTAGGCCACCAGCAGCATCATCAGAGCCAACTTCGCAACTTAATCAGATCGTGTCTCAAAATGAAAAATAAAAAAGCCAGGCTGCAGCTCAGTGCGAAGGCCCTGGGTTCAATCTCCAGTACAGGAAAAAAAAAAAAAAAAACCAACTCTCTCTCATTCCATGCAAAGCCCTTCCTGCCAGGACAGGTACTGCACACACATTCCAGGAATTAGGGCGTATCCATCCTCATTGACCCTTCTAGGGCGAGGCACTGTGACAAGCCCAGGGCAGGGTAGAAAGTGCACTTTTCAGCCTTGTGCCTCCGTTGTGGAGCCTGGACACTTGAGGACAGGGCATTGCTGGCACAGTCGCCCCGGGAAGGAACAGGTACCCCCCAGGCCATTTGGCCAAAGCATCAGAAGGTCTAAGTCAGGCCATCCCCAGGCCTCGAGCGGTGCATGCTGGGAGCAGTTTACCCTGGGAGGCACAGTGTTATCTCCAGGCAAGAAGGACAGGGCTCTTTTTCTCACCCCTGCCAGAAAGGCCATCTTTGGGGGGCATCCTCGGAGAGTCCCCTCCCTGCCAACACCAGGCCAGTCCAGAGTCCTGATCTCACTGTTTACTTTTTGAGACTGGGTCTCATTATGTGGCTCATGCTGGTCATGTTCCCCTGGGCCCAAGCAGTCCTTCTAGCCCAGCCTCCTTGTTTGGTAGCTGGGACTGTGGGCACATCCTGCTTGGGGGCCCCCATTCTCCAAGGCCTGAGTTTGGCTAGTCTGTCACTCAGTGGCTTGTGGGACATCTTGTCTCTCCTGTCAGCCTGGAAACAACTTAACCTGAGGCCAGAGGGTAGGGAGCGCAGCTCGTGGCATCAAGGGTCTGTGGTGGGCATTCTTGCACAGCGACAGTTTGGCAGATATTTGTTGAGCACAGGTGTGGAGCTGAACACTTTGTACATAGCAGCTCAACTACTTTGCTAAGGATCCTGGGAGGGAGGTGATTTTTATCATCTCTACACACAAGGAGCCTGACTACAGCATATGACTTACAGGCCCAAGGCTTCCGAGGATGGTGTAAGTGCATGAGTGTGCATGTGTGTGTGAGGTTTTGGAGCATTTTCCCACCCCAGAAGAGAGACACTGTCTTCTCCATTATTGCCCATTCAATATCTTTTCTGGGAGGGATTGGAAACAACCAAAATGCCCAAGGCCTTTGCAGTGAGCTGCTTCTCCAGCTTCTTTATTTCGAGACAGGGTGTTACTAAGTTGACCAGGTTGGACTCAAACTTGTGATCCTCTTGCCTCAGCCTCCCAGAGTGCTGGGATTGCAAGTGTGTACCACCATGCCTAGCTAAGGCCAAATGCAAATAAAAATTAATTCTCCTCAGTGCAAAAGAGAGGAACCATTCTGTTCATTTTCTTAAGCGTATCTATGGTAGAGAATGTGTAAATTTCTGCTGTTCCTTAGGATTTGTGTCCTGTTAGAAAGCTGAATGGACCTCTCACCTGTTTTAGAACTCAAGGCCCCAGGAGCCATCACCGCAGTGCAGACTCCAAGGAAGACAGCACCTGCCCCAGTCCTCGGAGGGCAGGACCCTCACCAGGTTGCAAAGCGCCCACACCATCATAAAGATATGAGTGGACGTGCTGTGAGTAATGACAGCTGACGCAGACTCCAACTGCTGGGTAAGTTCAGGATGAACCCTGTGACTGTGGCACTGTCCCGTCACTTTGCATGAGGACGTGTTATTGTTGGGAAGCATGCTTGTGGCAGGCTGCCTGGCGGTGGAAGTGGGGGCTGCTGCCTCTGTAGTCTCCTCAGCAATTGGTGACGTGTGCTGTAGTCTGGCTTAATGCTTATTCATAGCAGAACTGTTTCTTTTCTCTCCTTTTGCCCCAGTCTTCTGGATTAGCAAGAGGTCTAATTCTTCATTTTCCTCCCAGTGCCATCAAATGGACAAGTGAACTTAGCCTGTCCAGCACAAAGAACAAGAATGTTCTCTTCATTTTCAATGAATAAAAAGTGCAAGGTGTGCAATCGTTTTTTAAAATTTATTATTTTTGGTGCACAACAGTTCACTATTGTTTCTCTGAAATGAGACAAAAGAAAGGCTACATTTTCATTTGCTTATATTTGCATAATCTGTGAAAGAGTAAAAAAGGTCTAAAAAAGTGCTGTGTGCACGTGTGTGTGCATGTGTTGAGAGCAGCTGGGAAGACCTCATTTTATATTTTCTGATTTTTGAAAGATGTGACACCACTAACTAGTCACAACAGACGGAAAGGGGGTGAGTGGGGGCTGAGGCAAGCAGCCAGAGCAAACTATGCAGAAGTCTGCGGCCAGCCCGCTCCCTTCCAAGCTCGGCCTTGACTGCACACTGATTATACTGACACAGTTTTTGGGTTCACACTGAACTTGTCTTTGAAGGCTGATCTGAGTGTAAAAGCAACAATGTCTTTATTTTTAAAAAAGTAAAACAAAATAACAATACTGCCCCCCACAACTGCTTCCAAGGCCCCCATCCAGCCTGGTACGGTTCATGGTCCTGAGGCTTGAGCTCTGTCCTGCTGCTCCCTACCTCGGGGCTGTGATCTTGACCACCCCCTTGCCTCTCCCTCGCTTCCAGGCATTGCCCTGGGGCCTCCTAGGCAGAGCAGTCCAGGTTGCAGAAGTCCGCGGACACGAAGAGCCTCAGCACGTTGACCAGCGGGAACATGAGCAGCGCCCCGACCAGCGAGCCCAGCTGCACCGCCGCCCCGCACCACACGAGAGCACTGCGGCTCCGGTCGCGCAAGATCACACCCAGCATGACCTTGATGTAGCTGAGACAGGCTGAGAACAGCACCCAGGACATCACCTGCAGGGAAGGGCAGGGACAGTTGTGGAGGGAAGAGGGCCTATGAGATGAGCCTTGCTGGAGGGTGGCCTCACCAGGCTATGCAGGCGCATGGAATGATCTTTAAGTGCAAGGAGATCCCATGGGGGCATCAAGGCCAAAGGTGAACCCGAAAGTTTCCCTTTGTGAGCAAGCCAGGGTTTGTGAGACAAGACCCACGGGGACCTGTAGGAACCACAGTGATTGTGCATGACCAGGAGAGGGTGGCAGTCAGGGGACAGCCTGCCTCCCCAGAGAAGCACGCCATCAACCCGGTCTTCTTGGGGGGTGCAGCACCAGAGGTGGGATACTCACAATGAGAACTTCTCCCCCCCAGTGGCCCTGGAGGAGGGGGCAGGGGCTCATCGCAGCCATGGCCATGTTGTAGGCCCCAAAGCCGGTCCCCAGCACGGTGATGACCCCCAGAAATGGCAGAGACCTAGGGCAGAGTTGGGGAGGTGAGCAGCCTGACCTTGGCTCCCACCTCCCAGGGGTCCCTCATGTGGGGTTGTCCCCCATGTGGAAAGTTCCTCCCCAGCTCAAGTGGACGGGGGAGGCTCCCAAGGCCAGGACATCTGCTCCTTAGTGAATGGCAGGGCCAGACTCACAGCAGAGGAGAGTGGAGTGTGTGGCTCAGGGACCTGGTGTAACCCCTGGTTCTGCTATCTAACTGTGAGGCTGGTCCCAGGGCCTCAGTGTCCCTACCTGCAGAATGGGGGTCTGGCAGGCCCATGGGGACCTGCAGGAACAGCATGTATAGCAATGCCAGCTCCAGGCATTGCTCTTGCCTGGCATTTGATCTGGGCCATTTCCTCCCAGGGCAACACCAGGAAGCCAGGGCGGATGAAAAGGTGGCTTTGATCTCAGCAGGGAAACTGCAGTCAAGCAGTGCAGCCTAGATGACCCCTCCCTTCCTGGTCTCAGCGGAGGTTTGCAGTCTCTAGGAGGCCTGGCTCCAACGTCTTTATGCAACCTTCCATCAAACCTGTCTGACCCCTGAGGACACTGCCTTTCCTTTGTGGTCCTTGTCCCTCAGGTCCACAGCCTCCAGGACACTAAGACTAAGAACACACAGTCAGCCCCTGACACGAGGGACTCCCACTCCACATTCTTATGTCCCATGGCTCTCAGATGACACATGTCTAACATTTGGGGCTACTCAGATTCTGCAGGCCTGTGGCCTCTGGCCCTACCTCCCTCTATAGCTGCCACCCTCTCTCTATGGCTTTGAGGCCCCAAGGGAGAAAGTCCACCTTCTGGGCAAATGGACATTTCTAACTCTCTGCCCTCACTCCCCTCCTGGGCTGGCAGGTCTAAGCAGCTCTTAAGAGAAGGCAGGATAGATGGTGGCTCAGAAGATGGGGAACCCTAGACATCAAATTCCTGAGGAGAGTATTTCCTCTGAGGGGTCAGAAGCCCCTGGGTCAGAGGCTTATGAAGGAGGGAAACCTCCGAGCTGGCTCAAGCTGTGTCATCCAGCACCCAGGCGTGCTAGGACCATCGCTCCAAGAGGCAAAGAGGGCAGGGATGGATTGCACCGATCAGTCCCTTTCTTACAGCCCTGGGGCCTCTGACTGTCAGCCTCAGGAGCTGCACGCCCCTCCTCACCAGCTGCTGGTGTCAGCGGCTGATATTTGCACTGGACTCACGGTATGCACCTTCCAAACCCAACCCGTTGCAGACTGCCAGCAATTTTAGGAAGTAGAACTATTACCACTCATAGCTTCCACGTAAAAATCCCCGAGGCCCAGAGAGGTGAAGTAATTTGTTCAATACTACACAGCTGGTAGAAAGCAGAGCTGGGAAACCATATGGCTTTGTGTGGGTGGTTGGGGGCAGTACTGGGGATTGAATCCAGGGTCTTCTCATGGAGCTACAATCCCAGCCCATTTTCTCTTATTTTGAGACAGAGTCTCTTCAAATTGCTAAATTGCCTGGCTGGGCTTGAACTTGCAATCCTCAGCCTCTGTCTTAGTTGCTTTTCTCATTGCTGAGACCAAATACCCAACACCCACAAATTAAGGGAATAAAGGGTTATTTAGCTCACAGTTGGTAGAGGTTTCAGTCCCTAACTGGCTGGCGCCAAGGTAACGTGGCTTGCCAAAGAGAAACACTTCATGGCAAGCAGAAGACAGCAAAAGAAAAGACAAGCCTCATCCTGTCCCTTATATTGTGTCCAGGCTACTGGGATTAGCATGGTGCCAAGCCCATCAGCGGGCTAATTTAGTAATCACATACCATTAGTCCCAGCATCACATACTCTAGACTCAGCCATCCCTGAAAAAGCCTCATCTATGACTGCATAAGGCTTTAGGGGGGCATCTACCCAAACCATAACCATCTCGCTGAGTACAGGGAGTACAGGTGTGCACCACCACACCCAGCTCGAAACCATATTCATAAGCACTAGAATATAGCCTGGTGGTGGAGCTTGGAAAGTAAGGTTCTGGAATGCAGCGCTCCCCACACCAGGGCTCCCCAGGGCTAGGTCGCATCAGGTGGGGTTACCTGCTAGGCAGAAATATGGAGAGGAAGCAGGTGAGCGGGCTGGCCACAGAGCTGAGGGTGGCAGACAGGTGGTAGGCGACAGGCCCATAGGGCAGGCAGGAATAGGTCTGCACGGAGGGCAGCACGCCATTGGTGAGTGCATTCACGAAGGCCACCAGGGTGTAGATGAAGGCCAGCTGTGCGGGGCGCAGGGCGGCCACCTTCTCCTCCAGGTGCCCCTTGCCCTTGCTGCTCTCTGCCGGGTCCAGGGGGCCTGTATCTTTCTCCTCACGTGGCCGGATGGAGTGGAGGGTGACCTGGGACTGGAGGAGATCTTCGATAGAGCCCTGCTGGGCCCGGGACCGCCGCTGGAGCAGGAAGAAGGCCAGCAGGCAGCAGCCCATCATGCCGGCCAGCAGCAGGAAGAAGACCAGAGGCGAGAAGCGTGCAGGGAGGTAGTGGCTCTCCAGGCGGCCAGCAGGGGCCCACACTGTGGGGCTGCCGGGTCCCTGAGGGTGTCAGAGGGCAGACATGACAATGAGAATAGCAGAGACAGATAACGTACCCAAGGACCGTCCTTATAAAGCATCCAGACATGACAGTCTAAAGCAAGATCCCCCATAAGGATTTCGGAGAACCCCCATGTCATTGTTCTGCCTGCCCTCACTTGGGCTGGGGCTCCAGATGCACCACCCCAAAATTTGTAGAGATAATTCGTCACCCCAAATGGACCTGTTGGGCAGTGACTGTTTTGAGCTGGTTAAAGACAGAAGAGTAGCTCAGAAAAGATGCCCACCTTAGAGGGAACTGCACTCTCTAGAGGAACTCTTCATAGTGAAGCCGGCTGTACCCGGAAGAGGTAAACGACAACCTTCATCTTCTCTGCACAACAGGACAACTTACTCACCACCTGCGTCAGCGTCACCCCTCACCTCTTCTAACTTGTCCATGCCCCCCAGAAGCCCCAGGTCCCTGTTCTCTCCTTTGTCTCAGGATGCCATGGAAGCTTGGTTGTCTGGCCTGAGTTTTCTGCACATACATGTCAGTGACACAGCGTCTGTGCTGTCCACCTGCCTTGGGTCACTTTACTCTGCAGCCCCAGCAAGGGCCCACTGGGGTGGAAGGAAGCAGATCTTTCTCCCTCATGCTTGTGAATCAGCACAGAGCAGCAGATTCCAGGTAACACTGGGTACCTGTGTGCCATGGGTCTCCCTGGTGGTCATAGGGCTCGAGGTGGCATCCAATGGCTCTGTGACATTGACACAGGTGGTGATACCCGAGCCCTGGGCCAGAGCCACCAGCGCAGGCAGGAGGCCACTGAATCCTTCGCCCACGAAGAAGGTGGTGAGGTAGTAGGAGGGCAGCCGGCTCATGAAGGGCAGGAAGGTGACAGAGGAGGTGCAGTCCACCAGAGCCAGGAAGAAGGTGAGGACGACAAAGGCGATGCTGTGGTGGCCCCTCAGCACCCTGGAGGTTATGTTCCAGACGAAGGCGAAGAGGACACAGGTGACGGTGCCCACGGTCAGGATGGTAAAGATTATGGGGACCTCAGAGAGGCAGCCAGGCCGGAAGTGGTGCAGCAAGGTGACCAGCAGGGGCCCGACGTTGGCCACCTGGATGACCACCGTGAGGTAGGAGGGCAGGTGCCAGCCCTCGGGAAGCTCCATCACCAGCAGGGGCAGCTCCACCCACAGCCCGTTGATGGCCACCCAGGAGCCCATCCCAAAGACGCAGACCAACAGATGGACCAGGAAGGCCATGGCGGCGTCTGCAGGTGGAGGGCTGCTGTCCCCAGGGTCAGCCTGCGGGGGGCGCTGGTGGAAAAGGACATGGGGTGAGATGGAGCGTGTTCATCATCAGCCAAGGCTGGCTGTGCGCCGGGTTTTCTTTATCCCCCCCCTCTCTTATTATGTGAATAATCTGACCTTTAATAGCAAAAAACATGAATTCCTTTATAATTAACCTTCAAGTGGGAAGGTTTTCCTAAACTCATAAATCCAGGGTCCAGAAAAGAGAATTTTGACATATTTAACACTATAAACACTATAAATGTTAAAATACACAAAAGCAAATAATCAAAGATTCAACACACCCTTTGCAAAAAGTACTAACACCAGTTGGGCACAGCGGCATGTGCCGTAGCCCACAATCCCAGCTACTTGGGAAGCTTAGGCAAGAGGACTGTGAGCTTGAGGCCGGCCTGGACAACATCAGGAGACCTTGTCTCAAAAACAAACAAACAAGCAAACAAACTCAAAAGACGAACGACAACCTGGCAAAATATTTGCAAAACAAAACACAGACAAAAGGTTCATTTTTCTAATATACAAAGAGTTTTTGGTCTGTAATCCCAGCCCTCTGGGAAACTGAGGCAGGAAGATTATAAATTCAAGCCCAGCCTGGGCAATTTAGTGAGACCCTGTCTTTGTGAGACCAGGCTTTGTGAGATCCTGTCTCAAAATAAAAAATGCCTGGGGTTGTAGCTCAGTGTGAAGGCCCTGGGTTTGATTATGGTTCATAATCATGGTCATGGTTCATGTAAAATATCCACCAAAGCCTCATGTGTTTGGAAGGTGACTGGACCGCAGGGTGCATGCTCCGCCCAGATGAAGCCTGCCGGGGCTGAGGAGGCGGGGCCTGGCTGGAGGCAGCACTGGGTGGCCTGGAAGGATGTGTTCTTGTCCCAGCTCCTCCCTCCTCCCCCTGCTTCCCGGCCGCCACAGCGCTCTCCTTTGCCAGGCCCCCATGTGGTTTCCGCCTTGGAGCCAGTTGACCACGGACTGAGACGGAAATAAGCTTGTCCTCCTCCGAGCTGTGGGGGTCAGGTAATTTGTCTCAGTGACAAGAAGGTGGCTGAGACCGCAAAAAGAAGAGTTTTACAAATCAAGAACAAATGCCCCAAGAAAGAAGCCCAAGCACAGAACAATGAAACAAGTACAAATAAGCTTTCGACTTGTGGGAAGATTACTGTCTCCTTTCACAATGGGGAAAAAAGAGAATTTTAAATTGCCATTTCTCACCATGAGATCGTCCCAAAGCCAAAGGTCATCTCCTCTGAACTAATGACTCACGTTCAGGATTATTTATTCATTGTGGCCTTGTAATAGCAAAACATGGGAATCCATCCAAGTGGCTATCACAAAGGTGGGGCGAGCCGCAGAGCTTGCTACCTGCTGGGACCCGCACACCTGTACAAGCTGGAGGAACAAGGCTAGGGGATGATCTCACCGCCGACAGGGGAAAGGTCTGCAGAGAGGTTGGGAAGCAACCGAGTCTCAGATGGTGGTGTTCTTTTTGCTTATATTTGCAAAAGCAACCTGGGCTCTCAGGAAATGATGGGGGTGTTGGTGCCACCTCGATATTTATCTTTTTATATAGTTTTAACTGTGAACCATGTACCCTATTACCTAATATAAAAATGATAATAAATATTAGAAATAGTTTCACTCTGGTTCTTTTTCTCCTGAAAACAGAACTCTCAGCCCCTTTGGAGGCCACCCACTCCCCAAACCATCAGAGTGGCCAGGGAGAGGCTCTGGAGTGAGCTGCTTCGCTTGACCCCAGCTCTGCCACGTGCTGGGTGACCCTGGGCAGGCGACTTTGCCTCTCTCTATCTCATCTCCCTGCCTGCCAATCAAGGATTTCCCTCAAGGGGCCTCATGGTTTGTGATAAGGGGTAAAACAGGGCCAGCTTTGCTTCGAGGGTCCTTTCGTCATTATGGACAAACACCTGGATCGAGGACATAGTTATTTTTTCTACTTCATATGAAAATTTGAACATGACAATTAAAATTAAAACAGCAAAATGTCCACCTAGCAGTTCGGAACCTGGAACCCTGGGGCCAACCACTTGGCCGGGGCCAAGCTCCTCCTGCTCTCGGTGCCCCAGCAGGCTCGGTGCCCCACTCTGGACCAGCCACGAGGTGCCCCTGCCTTACCCAGGAATTTCCGACACTGGTGGGCCGGAGGCCCCCTCTTGTTCATACACACTGCCACAGGTTGCAGCCGGGCTCCCTGCTGCCCACGTCTCTGGCACAATCCCTAAGCTCTGCCAATGGCTAGGCCAGGATGGAGTACCCAGGACAGAAGAGGCTCCTGGGCTGCTGAGCCAGCCTGGCCTGGAGCCCCCTCATCCAGTCACGGTAGGAAGCTCCTGTCTACCCACCTTCCTTGTGTCCTCTGTGGCCGAGGTTTGCAAAGTTGTCTTGCTGCCCGGCGTGGTGAGGGCAGATGACCCTTCTGATGACCCTGAACTCCTGACGGGCAAGGCCAGACCAAGTTTGCTCAGTGTGTTAAACAATTCCTTACTGTCATCTTCAAGTCTGGGGATATCATTCAAAATTCAGGGTTTTGGGTTTCTGGGGAACATCTCAGAAGACCTGGCCACACAGACCCACATGCCCACATGGTAAAAATACCTCTTGCCCTCCTTAATTTAGGCTCCCCCTTGGTCTCCGTGGGTACAGCAACCCCTGTTCAAGCCTTCTGCTTTTTGTCTGTTTTGCTGCCTGGAACTCAGATGTGATGGCAAGAACTCCCAAAGCCATTTTGTACTATGCAGGACTACTCTCCCCTGGGATTTTGTAGCAGCCACACAGCTCTACCTGCCTCTGCTGAACTATATTGTTTGCTGTTTAATGTTGTTTATGATGCTAAACTTCTGTCTTGTTCATCACTCTTATTTTACATACAGCAAAACACTGGTGAAGTGTACAAATATATATGTTTAGGGGTATACAAATATTTACTGAATTTTAGTAATGGATATATTTACCTCCTTTGTCCCCGATGCCCCAACTCAGGAACTCAGGTCTTCTCCCAACCAGAACTTTATAAAAATCGAAATCTAACAGTAGCTGTTTAGACTTGCCTTAAAAAGACACTGAGAAACACTTACATGGAATGAAGTTTTTCCTGGTTCTAGAATTGCAAAATAAAGGACTTTAAGATCTTCAGTGGGATACGGTGGCTCACACCTATAATCCCAGCACTTTGTGAGGCTGAGGCAGGAAGATCACAAGTTCAAGTCCAGCCTGGGCAATTTAGTGATTTAGTCCTATCTAAAAATAAAATAAAATAAAATAAAATAATAAAATAAAATAAAAGGCTTGGATGTAGTACAGTGAAAAAGTCCTGGGTTCAATCTCTAGTACTATAAGAAGAAAAAAAAAAAAAAACCTAGAAGGTTAAGACTAAATTTGAGCACAAAGGTCTTCCAGAGAAATTTACAGAAGAAAGATGACATATCTGAGCCTAATTTGGATAACTTAGTGAGACCCTGTCTTCACACAAAAAATAAAATGGACTGGGGCATAGCTCAGCCTGAGGCCCTGGGTTTGATCCCCAGTACTGGGGGAAAAAAAGAAAAGAGCTAAGCACGTGGTGCATGCCTGTAATCTCAGTACGTGGGAGGCTGAGGCAGGGGGATCACATGGGCTACATAGCAAGACCTTCTCTCAGAAAACAAAAACAAAAGAAAAGAAAGAATAAACTGAGGCCCAGAGTCATTATAGTATAAAGATATAGTCCGCCAGGGTCAGCCCTGTGGCTTCTCTCTATTCTGAGCAGCACCTGCTTCCCCCATGAGCCCAGGCGCCCTGAAAGGGGACAGGGGCACAGTGCGTGGCAGCTGAGGGCTTGTCCAGGCCAGGCCAGCAGAAGGGGCGAAGGCAGCAAGGCTGCAGAGGCAGCGAAAGATATGCCCAACCCAGAAACGAGTCAATTATTAAAGGCAGCAGGCGGCTTCACAGAAGCTGCTGGCCTTTGGCGGCTGGAAAGTGGATCTGCCCCGAGTGGTGGGCAGGCGTCAGGTTACACACTGACAGGCTTGGGACCTGGACACCAGGACAGCTCACGTGCCGGGGACCATGGCGCGCACCCTGCTCCTGCAAGCTGTCCTTGGGGTCGGACCCCAGCACTACAGCCGCACAGAGGGCAGCACCATTGTTCCTCATCTGGAAAACAGACATCTGGCGGTTGCTGCTTCTGTCCTCAGATACCCTGTGTCGCTGTGCCTGCAGCCACAGGCACAGGGGAGCTGCAAAGGCCCAGGTGTTTCTGGGAACTCATGAGAAGCCCGAACGTCTGATGTGGAGTGCTGGGGACCCCATGTTTAAAAGGTGAGCACTGGCTTGGGGTATAGAGCACAGCTCAGCCCACGGAGACCCTGGTTCAACCCTAGCACTGCAGGGAAAGGAGAAAGATTCATATCTGCGTTTTCTGTTCTGCCCACAGTGGCCTTGAGGTTCTTGTGTATTCATCTAGACGGGATTTGGGGTGTCTGCTAAGTGCTGGACAAACAACGCCTGCTCTCAGGAATGCATGAGAAGCAGTCACCAAGAAAAACAAAAACAAAAATATGGAGCAGGTCAGCCTGTGGAGAAAGCAAAGCTGGAAGGGAGAAAGTGTGGGTGGGAAGAGGGTCCAGGGTGGAGACAGCAAGTGCAAAGGCCCTGGGGTGGCACAGAAAGTGCCAAGGCCCTGGGGTGGCCCTGGCAAGTCCCAGAAATAGATCTCTGTGTTCAAAGAACTGCAGGGAGGCCAATGTGGCCCCAGTAGCGGGAGTGAGGTGACGTGCAGACAGCGGAAGTCACCTTGGTGTCTAGGTGAGAGCTGCGGTGTCTTCTCTGCAGCCAAAGCTGGCCCCTGGGCAGAGGAGAAACCGCTCCAATGTAATGTTTAACGTGCCTGCTGCGGTAAGCAGAATAATTAGCAACCGGGATGAGGTAGGAGTGAAGCCGGCTAGCCTGTGAGGAAGCTGCTGAAATCACCCAGGAGGAAGGATAATAAAACAAGAGGCCACTCCGTAGCTGTTCATCAAGCACCTCGTGCACACAGCCTCCACCATGCGCCCCCACAGTCCTGAGGCTGCCACTAAGATCATCTCCACTCTACAGACAGGAAAGTGAGGCCCAGAAAGGGAGAGTCATTTGCCTGGGGTCACACAGTCAGTGGGGCACTGAGGTTTGGGCCCTGCCTCCTCACCAGCCTTAGAGGAAGCCTGGTGCGTGGGGCTGGGAAGAGGCCCCAGGGTCACGGAACAGAGTGATTTCCACCACCCTGCAATTCTGGGGCTCCGTCCCAGGGCCTCACATGTCCTAACACCCCACTGCCACTAAGCTGCACCCCCAGCCCCTTTTGTATCCCTGCATCAAAAACTGAGCATCTCAGGCCCACGAGTGGGAGTGTGGGGTGAACTCTGACCAGGCCCAGGCACCCTGGCTATGTGGGCTGGGCCCCCACCCCATGACCTTGACCTGCAGGGCCCAAGCCCCTCCCCCCAGCAGCGGGTGCCGCCACAGGCCAGCTGGGGGGCGGGAGTCTATATCTACCTGCAGAGTGCTGCTCTCTCCCAGGGGAGCATCATTTCCACGGGAGCAGGGCCCTGTACTCTCTCCCAGTGTCCAGGTACTGTCTGGCTTGCTAAGGGCTGGCACCATGCTGGGTTCCCACTCTGAGCGGATAAGCTGGCAGCTGGTGGGCACCAAGCTTCGGGGCCCAGACCAGGGATGTGTGGGCCAGGGTGGCCCCGAAGTATGGCTGGTGGCCGGGGTGCCGGACAAGTCCTGCTCCTGGGTGGGCATCAGTCTCGTCAGTGCATGACTCTGGAGCCCTGAAGAACTTGGCAGCCTTGCAGCCCCTGTGGGCCTGGGCTCTAAGGACACTAGGTGGACTGGGTTTGTTTGGGGGAAGGACAGAAAATATGGAAGGAGCCATAGGGAGACAGAGAAAAGGCTGAGACTGAGAGACAGAAAGAATCAAAGCAGAAACAGGCAGCTAGATAGAGTTGGGTGTGGCGGTGCACACCTGTAATCCCAGCACTGTGGGAGGCTGAGGCAGGAGGATCACAAGTTCAACCCCAACCTGTGTGACTTGTCTCAAAATAAAAAATAAGAAAAACAAGGGGGGATGTGCTGGGGATGTAGCTCAGTAGGAAGGCCCTGGGTTCAATCCTAGAACTGAAAAAAAAAAACAAAAAAACAAAAAAACAAAAAAACAAAAAAACGGAAAAGGAAAGGAAAGAAGTTGAAAGGAGAATGAAGCCCACCGGGGCAGGCAGAAGCCAGCGGGTCGTGCTGCGAGTCTGGGTGCCGGTGCTGCTTACATCCACAGGAAACAAGAGGTCTTTCCCTCTTCCACTTGCCTCGGACCTCAGGGTCCGCCCAAACTCAGTGTCCACCTTGCAAAGGTGTGGAGCAGCCAGACAGCAGGCAGTACCTGCCGGCACCCTGCCCACCCAGGCTCTCAAGCCTGTGCTCACAGGCTGTGTGACCTGAGGCCGGCTGCTCACCCTCTCTGGGCCTGAGGTCCCCATCTGTGAAAAGAACTGAGCTGCCACGAGAGAGAGGGAGGAGACAATGGGCCCAGGTAGGCTCTGCGTTCCTTCCCCTCTCCTCCGTCCACAGCCTGGCAGGGCTTCCAGCCTCCCACGGCCCAGCTTGGCACAGAAGCCCTCCCGTCCCACCCCACGCGGATGGGCTGCTGCGGCTCAGCCTCCGACCGGTAGCGGTGGCGTCCAGGGCAGGGCCCGGAGATGCCTGGAAGACTCCACGCGCTGCGGACTGGGCGCAGGGGCCCTGGAGTCCGGGGCCCTGGAGTCCTGGTCCCGACCCCTCCCGGGCCGTCGAGAAAGCTGCGTCTTCCTGCCCATCCCGCGGCGCGGAACTGGGGGAAAGATCGAGGCCCGCCACCGCGCTGCAAGTTCCCCGTCCCCGGGCCTGTGCTGGACTCCCGGCCCTGGGCGCGCGGTGCCCCCAGCCGCTCCACTCACCTCGGGTCCGGCCCGGCTCTGCGGGAGCGCGCCCGGGAGCGTGCACCTGTCCCCGCCCCGGCGGGAGGGAGGGCGGAGG
>NW_004955596.1:60479-111035 GCF_000276665.1 Chinchilla lanigera
GTGGGACGAGGGCGCCCCCGCCGTCGGCGGAGGTCATAGCAGCCCCGAGCGCCGAGGCGGGGAGCAGCGGGTTATCCCACTCTGTCTTTTGAGGACGTCTGTTCCTCTCCCATCTTATAGAGGAGGCGGCAGAGGCCCAGAGCAGCCGAGAGCCTCGTGTGCAGCGCACGCTTGCCCAGGCAGCGCGCCCCTCCGTGCTCCCCGAGCCCCCCGACCCCAGCAGTGAATGATTACTGTTCCGCGATCCCAGCGGCAGTGCCACTTTTAGTCCCTGCTTCTCAGATGGCGAAAGCAGGCTCGGGGAGGTTAAAGCAGTCCTGAAGATGCTGGGCTAGGACTGGAACCCAGACTCACGCGGTGTAAAGGATCTTGCAGGTCCCCGCACCGGGTGAGGATCGTGGCAGGCTAACCTCAGTGCACGTCCGGTCCGATTCGGGAGTTTCTCTCCGAGACGCGCGTTTGCGTAATAAGCCACCACTGCCCTGCAGATGCTGGAGAGGAGAGGGGTCACAGCGCCACGACGCTAGAAGATGGGACTGTGACTTTAGGAGCCACACAGACTTCTCTGGCATAGCGTGAGCTGGTCAATATCAGAGCCGCCGGAAAGCTCTGGGACATCGACCTCAGAGAAATATGTGGCTATGGAGGACATCTATGCTAGTAAAAGTGTCTGCATAGGAAGAGGCTGCTCTAGACAACTTTTATTGTTGGAGATAGTTTATCTGCATAACGAGACAACCTCCACTCATAGTACAGTCCTCCTCTCACCATCCTGTGACTCGAGAGTCACCCCACCTGCCCTGAACCTCAAGCCCCTAATCCTTTCTGGAACTCAGGGCTCCATGTGAGCTGCAGCCGCTGGCCCTTCTCCAAGTCTCCTGTGTGTATGTGCATAATTAAAAGGGTTTCACCCTTTTCTGTGCCCTGTGTCGGTTGAACCTGTAACAAAGCCAACGACTTAGAAGGGTGGAGTGAAGCCATTGTTCTCTCTGCTACCATAGCAGATACTTTGTATCTCAGGGTCACAAGGCTCTGCTAAGCAGAGAAGCCTGGAACACTTGTCCCCTAGCAGGGTTCCAACAGTGAGGCCCTCCCGGGGATGTTCCCCTCCTTCCCCCACAGGGAGTTCTCTCTTAGAGCTGACCCACATCCCCCGCTGCTGAGGTGTCTCCTCCCACCATCTTCTCACAGAGGCTTCTCATTCTATCTTTGTTTTTAATTAAAAAACACGTGCTTATCATCCACAACCTTCATAAACCCTCTGTTGCTCACCAAATTAAGACAAATGCTGAATTCTCACATTTAAGTCCCTCTGAAACAGAATTAATAGACACTGATGACTTTCTTCCTCACTTATAGGTCACCTTTGCTGCTCGCACCCAGAGCTGCTCACCATTCTCTAAGTATGCACAGAACTTCAGAACCACCAATCCCACACCCATCCTTCCACTAGAATACTCTTTCTGCCTCATCTCTGGCCTGATCCAATGCCTGTTTCAAAGCATGATCCAATCTACCTTTCAAAATGAGATCTGGAGCCGGGGCATAGTAGCAAACGCCTGTAATCCCAGTACTTGGGAGGCTGAGGCAGGAGGATCACTTTGAGTTTGATGCCAGCCTCAGGTACACAGTGAGTTTAAGACCAGACTGAACCACATAATGAGACCCTGTCTCAAAAAAAGGAAACGAAAAAGTGGTCTGATGCATACTTCAAAGCCAATCTCAAATGCCAACTCCTCTAATGAATCTTTCCTGATATCTCTAATGCAAAATAACCAGTACAAACTTACTAAATGCTGTACACATCGATGAATGAGCCCCAATCAATATGTCCTCATTTCTAAAAATCTCCAGAAATTGTTTATAATTTTTGTTGTTTATTTAATAGACTTTGTTTTTTAGACCCTTCCTTCTTTCCTCTCTGTCTCTGTCTGTCTCGTGCTGGGAATAAACCCAAGGCCCTGCATGTGCTGGGCAAGTGCTCTACTGCTGAGCTGCACCCCAAGCCCCTGGAGCACCTGTAAGTTCACAGAAAAACATTTCACCACCTTGTTTCCGCGGGCCCAACGGCACAACGCGCACACCATTCAGAACCTTGTTTTTCCCATTTAATGTCTCAGAGATTGCTTTATATCCTTTACATTGGGATAGTTCGTTCATTCATTCATTCATTCATTCATTCAAACGCCGTCCAAACGCCAGCTCTACATCTGGCACTCTGGAAGATGCTTGGGACATAGGACTGACCAGAGACCAAGTCCTGGCCATGGACAACTGGCACTCTGGTGGAGGGCCTCGGATACTAGTCATAGCAAGCAGAGGAACCTCATGGAGCGACTAAAGCGGGGACAGGCTGCAGAGAGGGCAACCAGTACAACCGTTGTGCTGGGAAGACCCAGCACCGGAGCACGTGGGGGGAGCGCAGATGGCAGCCCCAGGAAGACGGCACTGGTGGCGAGGCGGCCTGCTGGGCCGGTGGGGCGCCTTCCTTCAGCGTTCCCCACAAGGTGTCCCCCTCCCATGATATGCACCCCAATAGGCCCTCCAGGCAGGTCCCGACGACGCTCGTGATTCCCGGGGAGACTCCACAGCAAAGCGTAACTTCCTCAGGTCTGCGCCCAGAACGGTGCCTGCTGCGGGCTGCGCCTCCGCCGAGCCTCTCACCGAGACCGGGGAAGGACCCCGGGCACCGCCACCCCTTGCAGAGCCGCCACTGCGGGCGCAGGAGCGCGCTCCGGAGCCGGCCGACCGCGCTCGCGGGCGTGGTGCTTCTCACAGAGGCTCGCGTGGGCTGGACCGGGGCGGAAAGGCCGGAGGCCAAAGGGAGGGCAGCTGTGGGGGAGGAAGGTTGGGGAAGGCGCGTCAGAGGGGCCGGCGCCCCGCGGGGCCTGCAGCGTGACTCTCCAACGCCGAGCCTCAAGTCTCGCCGCAGACCCGAGGGGGCCCAGGGTCGCGGGCCAAGACACTGCGCGGTGCGTGCGCTGTCCGTCCAGCGAGTGGACGCTGTCCGTCCCTGCAGCCGGAAGAGTGGTCAAAGGCGCCGTGAGACTGCACTGAAATAGTTTAATCATTTGGGAGTCTGTAACTCTGTCAGTTATACAGCCTAAAGTTTTAAAAAGGAACAATAAAGAAAAAGAAATAGCACATGCTATCTTGTGCCGCATCAGGGAAGGTCTTGCCACCTCAGGAAGCCAGCCCTGCTGGCTCAAACCAAGTCCGCTGTTCTCCTTGACCCTGCCCTTGCGGAACAGCGGCAGCCTGAGGCTGCCAGGAGGTGCGTGGGGGCTGGCACCGAGCACAGTGGGGAGCTTGTGCTTTTCCGAGGAGCAGATTCCGGTGTGTGGCCTGTGGTGGGGACCCCGGCGAGGCCTCTGCCCCTCCAGGGCTGGAATCCCGGATGGCGCAGATCAAGCCCAGGAGCCCCCAACCCTCTGGGGGGCAGGTCTGGCTTGGGGTCGCTAGGGCGCTGCAGATGGAGGCCCTGTGCTTTGGCAACCTCTAGAAGGAAGTGGGAAGGAGCCGTGGGTGGTGCTGAGACAGAGGCTGGGCCTCAATCTTGGGCCGGCCACAGCGTCCTCATCTGGGTGAGTGGGTGCTGTCTCATTTTACCCCAAACCCCCATACTCGAGTTGGTTTCCGGTTAAGGTCCGAACCCGAGGACTTGCAATCCCAACAACTAACCAACAGAAGGCGCCACCTAACCGGTTTGAAAAAGGAGAACTTCGGCTGCGAAGGGGCTCCAGAGGCTGGCATCATCGTCCTCTCTCCCTTTAAATAATTATTTGTGAAAATCAGCTCTGTTCTGTACACTGAGAATACAGCGGGGAACAAGTCCCCCATGCAGCTGTCGATCTTCCCGGCGGACTCCACATCTAAACCCTCTGTGGGATCCAGAATACAGCCTTTCTGCCCTCCTGGGCGTCTGCACCCTGGGCGGCTCCATCCGGTTCAGCCTCTTTCGTCCTCTGTACTTCGCTATAGTCGCTGCATCCTCCCCGCTGCTTCTGCCCTTTCTTCTTTCACCCACAGGGATGCTGTTAGCCCGTCCCTTCTCCGCTGGGGCCCCTGGCTCTTCCTCCTAGTGTGCTCCTCCGCCCCTGCCTCAGGGCCTGGCACTTGCTGCCCCCTGGGGCTCTCTACCTCCAGGTGCTGTATCCTCAGGGCTCCTTCTTCACTTTGTTGGCTGTCTCTCAATCTCGCTGGCCCGGAGGTAACTTTTATTCACAGAGCCTCAGGCCATCCCTTCCTGCTCGCACTCAGCCCGAGGGCGTGCTGGTGTGTTTGCTTAGGCATTTTGTTTGGGGTCTGTCCCGGCCAACCGTGCAGGCTCAACAAAAGTAGGGACTGTCACAGCTGCCTGGCAGGTGCCCTAAAAATACTTGTTGACCGAATGAATGACATTGAGGCAGGGCAACTAACTGGATTTGGGGATAAGGGAGAGGGAAGAGTTGAGTGACGTTTCGAGTCACTTGAGCAGTCCATCAGGGTGTCTCCCGCTGAGCTGCAGACCCTGGGGTGGCCTGATGGAGGATTTTTGCCTGCTGGGGTGAGGCTCACAGCCATCAGAATCCTCGGGCAGTGGGGTCCTGACCAGCTACTTCTGTGTCCTGGGCTTCCCTCCACCTCCTTCCTCCGCAGGACCCAGAGGGGCTTTGGGTGGAGCCTAGACTGCAGTTTCCCTGCCTGTCTGGGGACAGTGAAAGGGCGGTCTGTTTCTCCCCACCCTGGAAGTGTGGCTCTGCCCCTAACCCCTTAGGGGACCGCTGAGCTGCAGGCCCTGCCTGGCTCCCAGCAGATGCGCAGAAGGTGGAAGGCAGCAGCCTACAGCCTATGCTGGAGCCCCTGGGAGCCCCAGCAGCAGATGGGCAGGTGCACAGGGCCCCCCACCCCCACCCCAGGACAGGGCTGCTCTGTCCAACCCGCAGGGCTCTTCCTCCCTCATCCAGTCTGCATCTTCCTTTCCTCCTCAGTCTCCACCCACCCGGACTCAGCCCTAAGTGTTGTCTCAATACTTTCTTTAAGTCAACTCACTTAGATTGAATTAGAACACTTCCCAATACCTGGAAAAATAGAAAATAACCCTGCTAACTACATACTCAGTTGGTGTTAGCATTTTGCAACACTTGCTTTATCTATTGTCTTCTGAGGTATTTTAGTGTAAATCACAAATATTATGGATTTTAATCTCAATACTTTTAAGTCTATATCTCTAGAAAATAAGGCCATTTTCTGCACAACACAGGCTTGCTATTCCTGCCCCCTGTACCAACAGCTCTCTGGTAGCTAATATTCAGTTTGCAGCAGATCCCACATTTGTCCTGCGATGTCTCACAGCTGACGATGGGTTGATTGTTGCAGGAAGCTGGACATACAAGAGGACAGCCAGGATCTCCAGGCGTAAATGCAAAGGGTCTCTGGAAACGGACACAGTGTTTTAGTGCCCTGCTCTCCGGCTGTGACAAAGACATTAGTGTTACTTGATGTGGCAGAGGGAAGGGCAGAAAGATGCTTTCTCACTGATGTCTTGGGATTTGCCAGGACTTGGGAGAGTCATTTGGGTCAGTTGGTC
The DNA here is from genome assembly GCF_000276665.1 of Chinchilla lanigera. Classification (NCBI taxonomy): domain Eukaryota; kingdom Metazoa; phylum Chordata; class Mammalia; order Rodentia; family Chinchillidae; genus Chinchilla; species Chinchilla lanigera. Next base: position 66,049 of record NW_004955596.1, read on the forward strand.
TGTCAGGGTGGGGAAGGGCCCTCCCTGGGTGAGGAGGTCCCAGGAAGGACCTGCTGCCCCTGGAGCCCTGCGATGTGCTAGGATGACACTGGACGTGCATCCATGCATGCATGTGTGTGTGCGTGTCCCTGCTCTGATTCTGTTTGTAAAGGAGGCAAATAGCTATTTCAGAACAGGACACCTGCCCCGCTTGCCTCTCCCCTTGGGATGGTGACTCCCCATCTCCATCCCCAGCCCTCCTTCTGACCCCCTCTCCAGCCTCCTCTGCTCTAGGAAGTGTCGCCTCCACTTGGAAGTTTGCCCTGATCCTGCACTACATTAGGCCTTGTAGAATTTAAATTGGGGTGGGAAGCAAATAAAAAACAAGAAAGCAAGCTACGCCTGAGGATGCTGAGGCAGGAGGATCACAGGTTCTAGCCCAGCCTAGGCAGCTTAGTGAGACTGTCTCATAAATAAACAAAATTTTAAAAATAATTTCTAATAAGCAGCTGAAGATGTGGCTCAGTGCTCCTTAAGTTCACTCCTCAGTACCAAAAAACTAAAACAGAACAAAAAGCAAGGAAACAAGCATATCAAACAACACCAGTGTGAATTATTCAGTATGTGTCCGGTGCGCAGCGTGTTCATGTTGTGCAGGGCAGATGGGGTGTGCAAGTGTGGGGGAGCAGGGAGTTGGAGCAGAAGTGGGCTGGGTCAAAGAACAGGGGGAAAGCCTCCAGCTTTGGCGAGCGCAGGTCCGAGTGCGAGGAGCGGGGTATGGTCACCTGGGGAAAGGTCCCCCTGTGGATGCCTGGGCATGGACGACGCCCTCCCTTACCCCTGTGCCCAATGAGAGAACAAGGGAGCCGTGTCCCAAGTGGTGTGCGAGGGGGTCTCATTTGCATCTGATTTCCATGCGGAGCGGAAGGGTCACTGCAAGCCGCAGTGCCTGAGACAGTGGGACAGCGCCACAGGAGAGGGGACTGGGGTTAGGTTCCCAAAGGCTCTGTCTTCTTCCCGTTCCGGAGGGGCCCTGTGTCCCCCACCCCACACCCCTGCTGACCAGCTTTGCCATCTGGGAACACGGTCTTTTCCGTTCCCGAGAGGTCTGCAAGCCTCGATGACAAAGCTCCCCTCACCAGTCCCTTTCCATACAAAATCCCATCTGCTAGGCCCAGCCTCCGACCTCCGACCTCTCCCTCCGTGCAGGCCCAGGGTGGAGGAGGGGGGCCACCTCTCCTCGGACTCCCCATCTGTCCCCTCCCTTCTGCCGCCTGCGCCCTTTCTGTGCTCTCCGTCCTGTAATCCGGGCAGACCACTCCCTGCAGCCATCCTCCCACCCACCCGGTATCAAAAGCAGCTTTCCTAAAGCCGATGACTGGCGTCCTGTATCTGTAACTGATACCCTATCCGGGTCCACCTGCTTTCTTAGTGACGGAGGTTAAGTGGCTTCACTTTCCTTTGCTGAAACAGATTTATTTGGCACTCAGGCTTGAATCCAGGGCTTTTGCACTCAGCTACATCCCCAGCCCTTTTTATGTTTTTAAAAAATTTTGACACAGGGTCTTGACAAAAAATTTCATCCCAGATATGTAAATAGAAAAACCAGTATCATCTGCCAAAATTAGGAAAATACTGAGGGAAATGGAATGAAAATAAAACAATAAATATTATTAATTCTAGTTTACCCTCAAGAGAAAGAAGCCAGATGCAGGAGGGTCCCTGCTGTATGACCCACTTCTCTGACCACCTGGGAAACGCAAAACTCTAGAGAAAGACAGGGTGGGGGGCGGGCTTGACACCGGGCAAAGGGGGGCTTCGGGACCCTGGGAAATGCTTTGGTTGTACAGGTGGTTAAAGAGTGCTTACATGTGTCAAAAGTTATCCAAGTGTACCCTTAAAGTCAGTGAATTTGATTCACAGAAGACACTTTCAAAAGACAAAACAAAAATTCCTGCTTAGCCTCCTCTCCTGCTTACAACTAGCAAGTGTAAGGAGCACTGCTCAGGGAGACAAAGACTGAGCCCTCCTCTGCGGTCACCAGAAAATACGGCAAGAAAACCGCAGAGGTGGCAATGGACTCCAGAGCGGCACTGTCCAATACGACAGTCACTAGCCTAGGTGAGTTCATGAAGACTCGTATAATTTATAAACCAACTCCTTACTGGGTGTGGCGACACACACTTGGAATCCCAGCACTCGGGAGGCTGAGGTAGGAGGATCATGAGTTTAGGCCATCTGGGCTACACAGTGAGACTGTCTCAAAACAAAAACAAAACAAAACCCCCAAACAAACTAAAAACCTTCCATCTTTCTCCACTCTGGCTTCCCTGTGCCGGATGGTGACCTTAGGACCATTTCAGCTTTCACTGTCCATGATTCTAGGGGCTGACAGGGGCAGTCTAGGGCTTTAGGTTGAGGGGATATAAGGGTTTGAAGAATTCAGGACTCAAACATCCTGGAATTCCAGAGTCAAAACTCATTCTCTGCCCCTGGGCTGTGGCGGTCCCAGGAGTGGAGAAAGGATGGTGCCAGCTGGGGCCGCTTCCTCTGTGCTGCTCAGGACGGGTGCCACCTCCCTACCCCTCTGCTGCCGGCCAGCCTGTCCCTTGCCCCAGAAGGTTGTTTGCTGGAACCCTCGTTGTTGTCATTCTACTCTGGCATCTGGCACGTATGTGAGCGTGTGTGTTCTCTGCCAGGGTTGCAGAGGATCTAGTCAGGATCCTTCACAGCTACTTTGTGCAATCCTGTGCTATGGACTGAACATTTGTGTCTTCACTAAAGGCATACGGCGAAGCCCTAACATCCAAGATGATGCTGTCTGGAGGCAGCCCCCTTCCGAGGTGCTCATGAGGCTGGGGTCTTGCCAGTAGGATTCGAAGTTGTATAAGAAGAGCAAGACCCTACTGTTCCTGTCACACGCACACGCTAAATCTGCAGACACCCAAGATGTGCCATTGCCTCCCACCGTGTGGGTGAATCACTCTTGTCCAGCCTCATGTGTGACCCTATGATTGACCAGAGAGAGTCCCGCTGTCCCTCACCATTCCCATTCCTCTGTGGCCAGGCGGGGGTTGCACTCCCACCCCAACAACATCTTCATTTTTGTGTTTTGAGACAAGGTCTCACTGTGCAGCCCAGGCTGGCCTTGACCTTGCTGGGTATCCCAGGCCTCAACTCATGACCCCTGTGCTTCAGCTACCTGAGTGCTGGAATTACAGGCCTGAGCCACGACTCCCAGCTCTTCTTGTTTGCTATGAATAGGAATGCTGTAGTAAATTTTTTTCTTGTTAAACCTTTTTGAATATTCATTATTTACTCAAGATTAATTTCTAAAACAGTTGCTGTGCCACATTACAGGTCCACTGATATGGCAGTTCTATTTGTTTTTTTTTTTTTTAAATAAATATAACTATACTGTCTTCCAGAATGCACACCTAAAGCAAGCATCTCACTACACTGTTCAGAGGGGTATATCGGGGCTGAGTTTTGTTTTACTTCACTGCCTTTTTTCCCTCATGGGTCCCTCCATGAGATGTGTCACTGCGAGTTCACATATACAGACAGAACAAGCTTCAAGTTCAATAGAACCACGCGGGCAGAGAGACAGCAGTTGACATCTGACACTGATTTCATCTTGGTTTCAAGCTGAGTGGAGAAAACAATGCCAGGGTCACAATCTGGAAGAGGCAAAATCTACAAGCCTATCCACAGGGAAGATGTTGTTACTCATGTGCTGGGTCAGGATAAAGCAACAAGGAGGTCCAGCACCTTCTGATCCAGGCCCAGTTAATGACAGTTTGTTCACCTTCCTGTTGTCTGGACTCTGTCTCCCCGCCCTCCAGGGTCAGGGAGGGGAAGGCCTGGGATCCCTTGAATCACTGAACTGACAGCAGGTGTTTGTAACAAATTCTTAGGGAGAGGACATCCTTAATGCACTGTTAGCACGTGAAGATGCCCAGCATTTCTAAAATCTGAGTGTGTGCAAATGACCTGTTTTCCTGTGGCCTAATCTGGGAGCCTGGCACTGTTCCTTCTGCCCCCTATCTGCCCACATTCTCAACATGGGCATGAGCCTCAGGGCTTCCTTTTGTCTTGGTTTAGGCTCCGGTATGTGTAGGGCAGAGGCGAACTTCGAAGATGCATCGGTCAGCAGGGTCTTTATCCAGACATCTCAAATATCTCCTAAGCCCTGATTAAAATTATACCTTTCAGAGAACCCAATCAACACCACCGTTGTCATTCTCAGTTAATGCAAGGAAGATGAGGGCTGAGAGGCAAGCTTGTGATGCAGTCACATGGCGAATTCTATGAAGTTATCCACGGTCAGGTATTTCAGCCTCACTCTGTCTCAGCCACCATCTCCTTCCATTTTGTGTTCCTTCAGTGTCAGGTGACACTGGGATAGTTGGAAGCATTTTGGGCATCTGGCTAAAAGGACCTTGGCAGCATAGTGGAATATATTTATATTGTTTCTGGTCACTTTTGTGAGTAATCACATTACTAACTCACCTACTATAGGAATAGCTTCAGGGAGCTATTCATTGAGCACAATGAGCTGATTCAGTTTGGCAGGTGACATGAGAAGCAGGGTCAGAGGTCACACCTCAATATATATACATGGTCTTACAACGCCCAGTCCCCTAAATAAGTGGTAGAAGAGGGGAGGTTTGAATTGTATGCATTGAGCCAGAAGGTAGTTCTGGAAACTGGCTTTGTGGACAGGAAATTGATAAATAGGTAATTAATAAACACCATGTTACTTCCTGGTTTTTGTAATGTTTGTGAAATTTGTCATTCGCTGTATTTCTTTTCTCTTTCTCACCAGATTGGTTACACATAAGATTTTATATTTCCTTAAAGGAGTCCCACTAAGTTGTACAAGCATCAGGAAGTAGAAAGCCTGGACCTACCCTGTTTAGCCTTCTCTTGGTTCTTACGGCCCACAGCATTCCCCCGCCTTTCCTCCCCAACAGGGCCAAACAGCACACACGCTTATAAGGGAATGCAGCCCACGGGTTCAGGGAACTTTTGTACTCTCATAAATCAGATGGGAGCCATACTACGACCTGCCTTGCCAGATGCAATGAAGTCCAGGGAGATAATGGGTAAATAAGCCAAAGCACCATCTAGCAGAGGACTTGGCTGGTGCCAGGTATGATGCATCTCTGGTCCTTACAGACACAGCCAGGCTCCCTGTTTACGACAACTCTCTGTCCTGAATTCGTTGGTGCCCATGCTAGGCTGCACAACATGGTGAGCAATTGATAATTATCGCCTCCTCTGCATGACCGAGGAATGTAATGTACACAGTAAGTGCTCAGTCACTGGAAGCCCTAGACAGACCCAACTGGTTCTAAATTGAACAATGCAGACCCAAGCAGTAGTTGACCACTATACAGTGCCCTCATTTGGAAAGGCTGTGGCAGTGTATTAATTCTACCCTCTTAAATTTTTTTCCGTGACATGTACAAGTATTGAAAATTTGGAAAATCTACAAAAGTACAAAGAATAAATTAACTGCTGTTATTGTAAATGTTTATCCATAAACACATAGGATACTATGGTTATTATCTAATATATATTTATCTGTACATAGTGCTTTTAAACATACATTTAAAAGTGTAATGCCTCCTTAGCACTTCTCCATCTCTTTAAATATAATTTACATATATCATTTTAATGGATGCATAATATTCCTCATCAGAAAATGGTTATAATTAAAAATGCTATTTCAGAAGGTTATGTCATGAGCACGGACAAGCGGTAAGTCATACAAAGGTACTTTGGCATGTAAAAAGCTCAGTTAATTTAGCTCTTTCTTAAGCTAACATATAAAATCAATACATTGTCAATGGACATTGAAGTTGTTCCCATAATTTTGCTACGATGAGTAACCTTGGGCAATGTTAATTTCTGCTGATACCGTCTTTGTAAACTTTGTGACTGTGGAGACTCTACATTTTAACACTAATTCGCTTATTTTTGTGCAGCTGGGGGAGGTGAAGAGGGGAAGGGACTTACCTGAGGTCACAAATGAAGCTAGCTGCAAAATTGGGAGTAGGAACCAACCAGGGGGACTATTACCTCTCTAGCTGAAGACCCAGAGGAAATCCCCGCTGGAAGAGGGTGAGGGAGAAGTAGGGAAAGAACTGGGCGCTGGGCGCAGAGCAGGGGCCGGAAGAACCGAGGCCAGCTGGGCAGAGCGGGGCGGGGCTGTGAGCCAAGGCCCTAGTCTTGCAAGACCAAACTAAGCGGTTGCCTGGCAACCCGGGCGGCGCGGCGTTCGAACGGAAGCGAGGAACCAATCAGGAAGTCCGGGGCGAACCATTCCCCGGTGACGGGGGTAAGGGTGCTCACTTCCCCTTCCTCCGAGCCCCGGGGATTTTTGCTCCCGTAGGGCTGGTGGGACGGCACAGGGACCGCTCCGAAGACTCCAGGCCCTGCGGCTCCCCACGCAGTGGGCCTCCTGGGCCGCGTGGACCTTGGCTGCTCCAGGCTCGGTCCAGCTGTCAGGCCTCTCCTGTCCCCGCGAGAGGAGCGGGACTCGCCTAGCGCAGGCTGCAGGTGAGCAGCGGTTCCGGGGTGCTAGCTCTGGCCTGAGGGGCGCATTCCCGAGTGCTGGCAGTGCGTGTCTGCCGGGTGGTGGGGACAGTGAGGCTCCGAGGGGCAAGTGTCCTCACCGGCCAGGTCTGGCAAGGACTCCGGTCCTAGGATTTCCCCTCCACCTTACAGTGGAGGGGAACATCGAGTCTAGGCACATCGAGATCTGCCCAGAGAAGCCCCAAGGGGCAACAGCTGATCACTTTCGCAGCCCCCTATCCGGGACACGGCCCTGGACCTCTGGCTGGATCACCTGTCCCCGCGCGCACTGTTCTCCAGGTACTGTTCTGGACCTGTCTCTTTTTTTGCAGATGGCAGGGGTTGTCCTCGGGGCTCCTCCGGGACCCTTCTGCCTACAGGTTCTCAATTCCAGGGCCGTTCCTCTCAGAAGACCTGTCTTTGATGGTCAGATTGACAGTTCTGGGCTAGACTGGAGGTGGCAGCAGATTTGGGGGGTGACTGCTGGCCTCTTGCGTATCTGCTTGGGGCTGGGGAGGGACAGTCTCTAAACCAAAGCCACGAGTCTCCAGGGACTTTGGAGTTGGGAGTGGGGCCAGGACCCTCCCAGGTGGAGCGTCTAATATGAGGCTAGACGGTTGTTCAACCTCCTGGGGACGCCCCTCTGCCCAGGTTGTTATTGTTGGTCTCCCTTTGCAGGTGCAGAAACTGAGGTTCTGAGAAGTTTGGGCCTCTTGCCTAAAGCCATAGACCTGGCAATACAGGCTGACTCCCAGTCTCTCTGGCTTCACTCTTCCGGTCTGTGACACAGAAACGCAGGATTTGAGGGTTGAATCTCTTTAGAAGAGAATTACTTATCCTCTTCTGGGTCAGCCTCCTGGCTTTGGGGAGAGGAGCTCAGGGAACTCGGAAAGAAAAGAAGTCTTTCATTCGTTCTTTCAACACACTTCTTATGCCCTGGGCTCCCTGTGCCTGTTTCCTTTTCCAGTGCTGTGAGGCAGTGCACTGTCTTCCCCACTGCAGTGTGTGCAAGCGGGGCTGGGAGCTCCTCACCAGTGTGCAGTCCAGAGCGCCGGACCTTGGTAATTGGTAATCGAGATAACCAAAGCTGACATCTGCCAGCCATTGCTGTGTGCTCTGCTGGTCTTTGGAGCAAGCATAGTCCGCCTGTCTCTGTCACAGTTACAAGTGCTCTAAGAGGCAAGCTGTCCCACTTGGTGCACTGCTGATCAGTGGATCGGTAACAGACAGAGACTGGACAGGGGAAGGATTGGTACTCTGCACTACTGAGCAAAAGCGCAGGGTGAGAGCAATGCGCATGGCACAGTGCCGAGCGTGTGAAGGGAGAGGAAGAGCTTGTGTCCATACTTGCTTCTCTCTGGAAGGAGACAGCTGTCTGGTCACAGTGGTGCCTGCAAGGAGGACAGCTGACAGGAGAAGTTTTGTTCTGTTTGTTTTTTCACTCTATTCTCTTTAAAGGTTTTGAATTTGAGTCATGTGAATGTGACATTTCATTGAGAAACAATTAAATGTACAGTTAATGATTAAATATATGTAAAATCGTGAGATCATTGCCCTGTGTGTGATCAGTCACCAGCTCTCTGAGTGACTCCGGGCGAGTCTCTTCACGTGTGTGGGCTGAGGTAGAACTCCGTGATGGTGAGGAGGTGCCCAGGCCCACGCAGAGGGCAATCTAGGACAGGAAGTGGGCTTGGCTGTGGGTCTGTCTCAACCTTCACCATACCCATGCTGGGTGCCATGCCTGGCCCCAAAGGCCTTGAATGTGGCATCTCTGACATTCAGTCCCCATTGAAAGCCCCCTTGTCCCCATTTTGCCACTCTAGGTAAAAACCAAAGTCCAGAGGATGGAGCTGGTGGGGCTGGGCACATGGGTGGGCCTGGCAGGAGTGCGATGCCCCAGGCATCCACACCCACACTGCTCCCACAGCCTGCCCTTCCCTCCCTTCCTGAGGTTTGTGCAAGGCTGCCCTTGTCAAGGCTGACTCCTGGGCAGGCTCGGGCATGAGGCTTGGGAAGACTCCAGAAATAGCTTGGGCCCTGGTGTGGCCCTGGAGAATGCCCAGCAGGGTGTCTCCGACCTGGACAGCTGGGCTGAAATTGAGCTGGGCTGCCCTGCTTTCTGACCCCGTTCCCACTGCCTGGAGCCTTTCTGATCCTCCTGTGGGGCAGGCAAGGGCCTCCCTGTCTGGCAAGTCTGGGTCAGCTTGCACTGAAGGGAAGGAGCAGAGCAGGTAGAAGGAAGGGGAGAGAGTTTGTACAGTGTTGTGAGAATGATTAACACCAAAAGCCCCACCTGAACAAAGGATGGAAGTCACCAGCATGTCTTGATTACCTGCTGTGTGCTCAGTGTCTTTTAAGTGTACACTCCTTTAATTCCCTGCTCTCTCTGATGTAAGATAGTTGTGAATGTTACTTCTGTCTTTCAATTTTTTTAATTTTTATTTTTTGAGATAGTGGGGGTTGAATCCAGGGAACACTGAGCTACATCCCCAGTCCTTTTTGTTGTTTTGGTTTTGAGACAGGTTCTTGCTAAGTTGCATGGGCTGGCCTTGAACTTGCGGTCCTCCTGCCTCAGTTTCCCAAGTAGCGGGAATTACAGGCATGCACCCCATGCCTGGCTGTGGTTTCTGTCTGACAGAGGCAAAACGGAGTGCAAAAAGGGTTTAAAACCTTGCCCAGAGGTAAAATGTGAATCCAGGGAGTCTGGCTCCGTATTCTGCACTCTGTGTGTGTGTGTGTGTGTGTGTGTGTGTGTGTGTGTGTGTGTGTGAATGCATATGCAATAAGTGAAGTTGGCCATCTTCACCACTTGTAAGTGGTGCTTCGGTGGTGTAAGTAACATTATTTTGCACTTATCACCACCTCCATCTCCAGAACTTTTTCATCTTCCCAAACTGTGGCTCCACCCCCAACAGAATACTTTCTCATTTCCACCCACTAGGCCCCTGGCAACTACCATGCTGCTTTCTGTGTCTGTGATTTTGACCATTCCAGATACCTAGAATGGTACCTAGATGCCTTCATAAACAGAAGCATACAGGATTTGCCTTGTGTCTGACTTAGTTCACTAAGCATAATGTATTACCGTGCTGAACCGTGTGTCAGAATTTCCTTCAGGACTGAGTGACACGTGCATGCACGCCACCTTTTATTTGCCTTCATTCACTGGTGGACACTTGCTTTGGTTTCGCCTTGTGCCTGTTATGACTAGTGCCGCTGTGAGCGGGGAGGGAGGCATTGTTGTGGGTCCTTTCTACAGCTGGGGAAACTGAGGCATGGGGAAGTTGTGCATCCTGTCACAACTCTCGTAGCTTATCCCTGGTGGAGCTGAGGTCTGACCCCCGAAGGCTGGTTCTACAGCTCATGCTGCACTCAGCAGGGGAGGCTGGGGGTGCAACAGGAGGGGCACGGAAGCAGAGTTCCGTGGTGTCTGGAGAAAGGACAAGGTGCAGCTAGAAGTGACCAGAGCCCAGGGGGAGTGGGAGTGGAACAGTTCTGGGAGGACCAGCAGTGAGCGGGGGTTGGTGCCCAGGGATCCTGGTCTTTTTCTCCCTTCCCGAAAGATGATTATTACTTACAAAGGCAAAGTGAGAACTAACCGTGAGAAGGGAATGTGGTAGGTGCTCCCTTCACTAGTGATTCGGCCGGACTGTTGTCCACTGCTCCTGGCTGGTGCTTTGCAGTCACTACTATTAGTGCCTGAAGGAGGCTCCTCTCCTCTCCCCCTATTGTGGCTTCAGTGGAGGGCCCGGTGGGGAGTCTGGAGCCCATGGTGGGAGACAGTGGTCTTGTCCACCCCTCCCGAAAACTGAGGACTAGAGGGGGCCTCAATGCTCAGAGAAGGAAAGCTTTCCGAGTCACTTCTGTCCCTTCCTGCTTCTACCCCAGGCCTGGCTCACCTGCACCAGACACAAAAATGAAGTGGGATCCTCTTTGGCTGCCCAGGTCTGAGGCTGGGGGATACCTCCTTCCCTAGACCTCAGGCTTCCAGGAGAAAATGGCCTACCTGAGTGGCAGAGGCCTTGGGGTGGAAGAGGGGATGGTCACTGCCCTGGCAAGCTTCCTTCCTGCAGGGCTACAGTCTCCTCTGGAAATGGGGTTACAGTGTGCCTCCCTCCCAGGGAGCCCAGCACTCAGAATTCTAGTTCTGACCATTGTGCCCAACCCTGCTGGCATTTATAGTTTGCACAAAGTGTGGCCTCCCTCAGGCCCCCAACATCGCACTGGCCTGTCCCAGAAGATGGGGGCGCCTCTCATTCATAGAGTGGAGAGCCAGCAATCTGTCTAGGGACTTGTAGCCAGAAAAAGGAGGCATTAAGACTTGGTCTGGAAGGGAAGTGGCCAGGTTAGACCCTGTAGGACTCTGGGCAAGTGACGGCCTGTCTCTGCCTAGTTTGCATTAGTCAAGCTGAGATGACAATACAGCTTACCTCACAGGGGCTTGGGGGAAGATTAAAATGGGTTAAGTAGCACCAGGAAGGGCACTTTCCTGTGAGCATTGCTAGACCCAGTGAGCATTCACTGCTGGTCCTCAGACTGTGCGCATGCTCAGTCTTCTCATCTCTAAGATGGGCTCCTGACCCTGCCCTGGGGATTTCCTGCTCCAGAGGAGCTGTGAGTTGGATTTGTCTGGCTTCCAGATGAGTGTCCCCGGGTGAGCTGGAGTGAATAAGACCTGGTTTTGGCAACGCCAGCTGTCAGTGAAGCTGGGGAGGCGGGATCAGGGATCGGCTTTCCTTCGCCCTTTTCCAGTAATGCGGTACCTGGGTGGCATTCACCTGCCCGCTGCCGGAAATTGCGCAAACTCCGGTTACCCGAGCCCCATATGGGTTGGGCAGGAGGAGCATAGGGCAGCTGTGCAGGCGGGTGCAGCCAGGTACGTGCGGGAGGGGACAGGGATGGAAGACCGGGCTGGGTGGGGGGTAGCCGGGCCCAGGTTCCCCAGGGTGGTGGGGACTAGGCAGGTGCTCACCGTTGGACTTTAATGGGACCTCGGGATCCTGCACTTAGCTCGCTCTTTTCAGAGTTAGGCCAACTCTGCCCAGAGAGGAGCAGCAGGCTATGAGTGTCACACAGCACGCTGAGGGTCTGTGGGTGTCGCTGGTGTCCTTCTTTGCTGCCAGGAGGCCCCAAGACTGCCCCCAAAGTGAGGGAGGAAAGAAACCAAACTGGAGATCCAAGTTTCCCCACTCCCTCCTGAAGCTAAGGCCAGCGGTGCCCTGCAGAGGGAGTGAGGCAGGACCATGTGCCATGCCAGGAATGCAGAAGAGGACTCTGGGCTGGTGCATTTGGGGCATTTGGGGCGTTTGTGGGCAGTGCTTGAAAATCGGTGGCTGGGTGTTTGGCGATGAGAGGAGGCCTCCGGGGACAGGGAGTGTCATCTGCGCCTGGGATGCTGGCCTCACCTCATGGGAGCCGCCCTGCCTTTGTCCACCCATGGCTGGGGCTTGCCAATCCAAGCACTGAAGCCTGTGTCATGCGTCTCCAGACTCTGTCAGGACTAGGCAGACAGACGCTTCTGGAGTTGCTTAGAGATCCCAGGGCTGGGCTGCGATCTGGGTTGTCAAAGTAATTGTACAGACAGAGCTAAGCCTGGAGTGCCGCCCTTTCCCCAAGGGCTAAGGCAGGTCCTCGACCTGTTTGATCTTTCACTGCCACTGTGACCTGAAGAATCTGGGAGCTCTATTTTTAACTGCCTTCCACAGAGAAGGAAACCAAGGCTGTTAAGAGGTGCAGTGGCTTGCGCAAGGTGCAATGGGGGCAAGTGGGTGAGCTTGGAGACCCTGGGTCAGTGGCCCCAGAACCAGGCTTGGTGACTCGAGTCTACTCTGCCTGCCAGAGGGGACCCTGGGGCCAGCAGACTCGGTAGGAGGGGTGGGCATAGGAGCACAGCAAGGGCCTTTGCTTTGGTGCTGCTCCTCTGACCTCCTTCCTCGCACTGTTCCTGAGGTGCGAGGGAGGAACTGCCCTCCCCAACGGGTTGGACTGGTTTGGGTGGCTGCAGCCGACAACATGGGGGTGGGATGGGGGTGGGGACGATTTGGGCTCTCTGGACACGGCACAGCAGCTCTGGTCACACTGTTCCCACTGAGGTTCCTAGGGCTTGCCCTGAGTGGGGGCCTCCCTTCTCTACCAGCCCACCTCCTCAGTAGTATCGAATCTGGGCCAGCACCCCCAAAGTCTTCCCACTGCTGCCGTGTCTCCAGCTTGGGGCTGGCAGAGCAGAGGGAGGGGCAGATATATTAACAGATCTATTTTGTTTCTCAAGTATGTGCAGTATTTTTTAAAAATGTGATTACTGTATATGCTCACAGTTAAGAACCTGGAGTTTGCACGCACTTCTGGATCCCAGCATCTGGAACACAACCCCTTCCTCTCGGGCCACTTGCTGCATACCTGCTGCAGGCCAGCGCCCCTTTCCTGTTTATCGCAGTCTGGCTGTGTGTGTCAAGCTCCCATAGGCATTTCAGTTCAGTAACTATTTGCTGCATACCTGTTCTATGTTGACAGGAGTATCATGAAACAAATTCAGTAAACAAAACCAATAAATCCTCCAGCCTCATGGGTGATATTTTAGGGCATGGGGGACAACAAAGCATAAAACAGCCGTAGACGTGATACAGTGGAGGTGATGGGGCAAAGAAATTGTGCATGTGTTGGAGGTGCTGTACTTCAGGGAGAAACAATTGACATTAGTGTTCTTAGGGTCAGTTTCGTGTGAATTTGTGTCTTATTTATCTATTCTGGGACCTAGCCCTGTCACTTTTTGGAGTCTTAGTTTCTCCATCTGCAGGAAAGGGTAACAGTGGCTGACAGGCTTGTTGGTTTCACGAGAGCATTCTGTCAAATGTCTGGCATGCAGTAGGGACCCTCTACCATGCAGGCCCCCTCCCCTCTGGATTTTCGGATGTCCCCATGAGGCCGTTCAGTGCAGCTCGGTGCCATGGGTGGGAATGCTTTATTCTGAGCTGTCTGCTGCAGTGACCACTGGCTACTCATAGCTATTGACAACTGGAAATATGGCTAGTGTGATTTAGGAACCAAATCTTAAATTTTTAGTTAATGTAAATATAAAGTAAGGTTGAGTAGCCTCAGAGTGTTAGCGGTTATGGATTTGGACAGCACTGAACTGCAAGTCTTTGTGCATCACCTGGGCTACGTACTCCCTGCCCTGTTTACTGATGAAAAGATTCGGGGTTTGGTGTGTGGATTTGCTTCTGCATCACCTCCAAGAGCAGCAGGGGGGTGGTGTGCAGGGAAGAATGGTGGTGCTTCCTGGCCCCAGTGGGCCTTAGACACAGGGACAGAAGTCGCTGGATGCCTGGGGCATTGGCCCTGGTGCTTGGGTGACCGTGCGGACACCTGTGTGCCCAGGCATGTCCTGCCTGCGTGTGCCCACCCCATGACCTGCTGGATACCTCTGTGCGGGGGCTGTGTGAGCGTGGGCACTTCCACTTTCCTTGCGGCAGTGTAGCTCTCGCCTGACAGGCCTCAGTGGGTGACCGTGGGCCTGGCATTGAGTCCCATACAGGAAGCTGACGGGTGTCTGGACTCCACTGGGGCATGGTGGGGATTTTCTGCTCTTTCCCTATATAGTCCACTCCTGTGCCTGCGGCCTGGCAGGTCCAGACAGGCAGATTCCATAGAGAGCAGCTTGCGGCCTGGATGGGTAAGAGGAAGAGACGGTACCAAGGTTACGGGGCAGCCCAGGGTGGGGGGTGCTGGGGCCCTTTCTCGGTCATTTAACCTCAGTGCCTCTGCTGGGAGGCAAAAGGTAGAGTCAGCTCGCAGGGTTAGCTTGAGCAAGGTGATTGCCTCCCTGAGCATCAGTTTCCACATCCGCACAATGAGGTTTTTGAGAGGACTTAGAGGGCCAGCTGGCTGGTGCTCAGTGTGGAGCTTGGAGCCTGCTTTGCCGCCTTAAAGTGGGCCTTGTCTTTATTCTCTAGCACCTTTTTTCTTTCTCTGTGCTCAGCTGGGCAGGACCAAGGGTGGTGTGGGTGGGGCCATAGGCCTTTCAGCAGTGATTTCCTGCCTGCTGGTTGGCTCCCTGTGAGGCAGGGGTGTGGCCTTTAGTTTATAATGGGGCAGGAGTCTTTGCCTCCTGCAGCGTCTGCTGAGCCTTTGTGTGAGAGTGTTCAGCCCCTTTTCTTTCCCCCGCTGCAGCGTTGCTGTGTCCAGCCACCGGCTCTTCCTGGATGTCTGTCTTCTCATTTCTATGGTCTCTTCAAGACCCAGACCCTCAAGGTATGTGACAGCCATGCCGGTGGACACGCTGACCTCGGGAGCCTCAGCCACTCCTGCCCTTCCTTTCCGCCTGCGGGCCAAAGTCCCTGGCTACCTGCTGCGGAGGCCATCGGACGGGGGAGCCCGGAAACCCAGCGCAGTGGAGCGCCTGGAGGCGGACAAAGCCAAATACGTCAAGAGTCTGCACGTGGCCAACACCCGCCAGGAACCCATACAGCCTCTGCTGTCTAAACAGCCACTCTTTAGCCCAGGGACTCGCCGAACCGTGCTCACACCCAGCCGCCGAGCCCTGCCTGGTCCTGGCTGCCGGCCCCACTTAGACCTGGACATCCTTAGCAGCCTCATCAACTTGTGTGATAGCCCGGTGTCTGCTGCCGAGGCCAGCCGTACCCTGGGACGGGCAGAGGGAGGCCCCCAGCGCCCCCCAGCCACCCCTCCACGCCCACTGCCCAGTACCACTGCTGTCCGCCGAGTGGATGTTCGTCCCCCACCTGTGTCGACTGCTGGACTCTGCCCATCACCAGGCACAACCACGGCCTCCAGCCCAGTCCGGCCACCGGGTCTGCAGCGCTCCAAGTCAGACCTGAGCGAGCGTTTCTCCCGGGCAGCGGCTGACCTTGAACGCTTTTTTAACTTCTGTGGCCTGGACCCAGAAGAGGCCCGGGGGCTGGGGGTGGCCCACCTGGCTCGGGCCAGCTCGGATATCATGTCCCTGGCAGGGCCCAGTGCCGAGCTGGGCAGCTCTGAGGGGGGCTGCTCTGCCCGCAGCTCTGCTACCGTGGAAGAGCGCGCCCGGGAACGGGTCCCCTATGGCGTGTCTGTGGTGGAACGAAATGCCCGCGTGATCAAGTGGCTGTATGGCTTGCGGCAGGCGCGGGAGACCCCTGCAGCTGAGGGCTAGGCCTGTGTTTGACATGGAATTTGCCACAGGACACATTTTGGACAGGCAGCTGGCCCCTGACTGCTCCTGCAGCATTCCATGTCTGGATAGACCAGAGACCGTCCGTATGTGAACTTGGTGTAAGAGGCAAAGGCTGCCACCTAGACCAAGAATGGGGAGGGTTGCTCCTGACCTTGGACCTCTGTGCCCTACACACAAGGTTTCTGACATGAGGGTACCTCTGCTTGACTCTTCTGGTGAGGCTGCATTTGCAGTTTAGTCCTTCACCACTGAGACTGAGGGGTCTGGAGACCTACCAAGCCTATCTACCCAGTGGCTCCATTTCCTCCTTCCTTCCTTGGCCTCTGTGCTTTGGTGACTTCCTCTTCTTTACTTGGTTGGTCCCTGCCTCCCGGGAACTACCCCTGGGGTGAAAGCAGGGGGAGGGAGCCTGTCTACTGCTCTTCCTGATCTTTGGCAGCCGGTTTGGGTGGGTAGATGATGGGAGGGACTGGTTAGAAGTGTGCACTGCTCTGCCCTTCCTCCCTTGTTAATAAATGCAAATATTTCTTTCTTAAGGGCTGGGCCTTCAGATTCTTCTGTGTTTACAAGGAAGAGAGGGGTGGGAGAAGACTTGGGATAAGGCTTTTGGAATTGAATAATTGCTCACCACAGTCTGGTGGGGCAGGAGGTCAGCCACTGGCCTGAGATCTACCCATGACAGGGGTCCTAACTCTTCTGAGAGGTTGGCTCTTTCATAGAGGAGGAAATTGGGTCCAGCCACAGGGAGTAGGGACAGAGCTGGGACCAGGACTGGGAACCTCCTTTTTACCAGGAAGGGGCGTGTAGAGGCAAGGCTGTCAGTGGTTCATGGATCCCTCCAACCCCCAGCCTTGAAGGTTCCACCCTTCCCCACTGCTGCCTAGTTCCCAGGTGGGCAGGAAGCTTAGAGAGGACAAACCCTGAACTTGAGGTCACTGTGGCGGCGGGGAGCTGTGAAGGAAGAGAAACCTGGGGAGGATGGCACAGCATGGATGGCCTTGTCTCTGACTCTGGGAGATCCTGGACAAACCAGGCTCCCTCCTGGGCCTCTGGGGAGTTGTCAGCACATCCTCCTTGGGTTGGGACACTCTGGGCCCTCCCTGCTACATTTCAGGGCCTGGGAAGAAGCAGGATGGGGCTGGCCCTGGGCTTTGAGGTCTTCTGTTTTCATCCCAGGTTAGTTAACCTGGCGGGCAGCTAGAGCTGGAGTGGGCAGAAAGGGGCAACCTAGGGTGGCCTGGCCACCCCCCCAGGGTGGCAGTGGGAGTGCTGGGTGGTGTTTCCTCTTTGTGGGCTGCCTTGGCTGCAGCACTCAGAAACAGGAAGTGCTAATGGGGGCCTGGTGACAGGTTTGATGTAGGTTTTATTTTAAGCATAAAGAGGAGATTTCCGTTGGGCTGTTGACAAACATCCAGATCAGCCCAGCTGTGTATCCACAGCCAGCCCTCCGGGGACCTGGGAAGACTGCAGAGAGAAGGAGAAACTGTGTAGCAGAGATGAGCTCACGAGGCTGGGCTCAACCCTCTTTGTGATGAGGAGACTGAGGCACAAGGAGGGCTGCGACTTGCCTGTGGGTGTCCCTCACTGTTGATAGCACAGGAGCTGGGTCTTCTGGGTCCTGTGCTGAGGAGTGTTGGGGTTGGGGAATAATCTGAGCCACCCAGGGTGCTGCCCCTGGAGGTGTCAAAGGCCACACACTGGGCAACCCTGCTGGACTCTGCTTCCTTGCCCCTTTCTGTGACCTGCAGCCCCCTGCCACCCAAGAATGGGGGTGGGATGGCTGCCTTTTACATGTGAAGAAACTGAGGTCGAGGTCTCAGGCCTGGGGGAAGGACCCCTTGATCCTGTAGGAGAGGTCAGTGCTGTATTTACCCTCTCACGGAGTCCTCAGCGTGACCTTTGGATGGTCGGGCATATGGTCTTAGAGTCGGACATTGAACTTGGGGTGAGGGTGACTTATGGGCTGTCACAGCAGGTCTGCAGGACAGCAGGGGCCACCTCCTGGTCTGTGGACCCCCTGCCTGCCCCACCCCCCACCAGACAGCAGCATGCTGGAGTTCCAGTTCTCTTCAGCATCCCGGAAGCCTTTCCTGCTGCCCTTGGATTAGAACTTCCTAGGTGCCCCGCGGTGAATAAGAGAGACACGGTCCCTGCCCTGGTCTGGGGCGAGAGAAGAGGCGACAGTGTAGCAGCACATCACTCTACATTAGGAAGCAGGTGTGTTCAGGGACTTCCGTCTTGGGCTATAGCTGCTAGGTGGGCCTGGGCTTGTCTGGGAAGGACCTTGAAGAGTCTGTAAGCGGGACCGCCAGGAAGACTCTGGGAAGGCACGGAGGTGCCAGGCTGAGTCTTGATTTCTGCAGCAGGCACTGTTTGGTCCTGGGAAGGCTCGCCTCTTCTAGGGTCCGGAGCCTCCCAGGCTGCCATGCAGGATCCATGGAAGAAGCAGGCTGGGGGCTCCTCCCGTTCCCCCACCATGCTGGGATCTCTGCAGAAACAGCCCCTCTATTGTTCTGCCTCCAGCTGTAGTGTGAGCCTCCCCTATGAGCAGCCGCTGCTGCTTTCAGCCCTCCAAGGCCTGCAGCTGCTGCCTGGTCTTCTGGGAGTACCCAGCCTTGGACCCCCCCCCCCAACCCCTGGGCCAGCCTGGCCCCAGCTGCTTGGCCCCTAATTAGCCAGAGATGAGATCTGCTCCCTGATCTACTTCCCACCAGCTAATTATATATATGTGGGGCTGGAGGCAGGGAACCCGGCTGCTCACTTCTGCCGTAGAGACGTGATGGGCTTCTGGGAAGGGACTCCTCTCCAGGACCTCAGTTTGCCCTTTGGACAGAAGTGGAATAAATGGTTCTGTTTCTGCTACTGAGGCATTCCTGGGGAATGGGTGGTCGATCAACTCTCGTTAGTTAGCCCTCCCTGTAGTTTGGGGGAGGGAATATTCTAACCTCTGAGTGCCTGTTGAATGAGTGTGTGAATGTTTGTACCCCCGTCCTGCCTGACATGCTGTATACAGAGAAGCAGAACAGGGCAAGGAGTTAGGCTGTCGGTCCCTGAGCTCTGGGGTCCGGGGGCAGAACGGGGGTATGGGTGAGAGCCTGGTGACAGCTGCCCTCTGTGGGATGGCTTAGACATGTGGGCTCATCTAGGCCCCAGACAGAACACCCCACCCAGGTTCTTAACAGTGAATATCATTTTTCAGGTAATACCCTCATCTATTTCTCCCAGAATTTTATTAAGAGAAATTTCTTTTTTTAAAGAAAAATTTCAAACATAAGGAAAAGTTGATAGAATTATACTGTGAGCAATCATAACACCTATTTACTAATGCATGATTAATTTTTTGCTATATTTTCTCTATCAAAAATCTGTCCCCTTATGCAGCCTTCTACCCATCCCTTAATGCAACTCATTTATTCTTCAGTTTATCAAAACAAGCTGCAAACATCAGTATGCTATTCTCAAGGCATTTCCACAGATGTTATCAGCTAGAATTCAATATTTGTTTGTGCTTTTTTTTTTGCTGAAAGTAAAATTTGCAGACAGTGAAATACTCAGCCCCTAAAGGTATCATGTGCTGATTTCAGACAAATGTGCACTGCACCTCAGTCCCCAATCAGGATATGAAACATCACTGTCGCCATGGAAAGCTCCATTATGTCCTCTCCTGCTGGTTCCTGCCTCCACCTGGCAGATATGCGTACAGACTTAAATAAATTAAAGAGCATTAATAAAAACATTCCTTTGCCCCATCCTTTCCCTCCCAGTCCTGCAGCCCAAAGGCAACTGCCTTCCATTCTGTGTTTACCCTGGTACTCTTCCGTATTTCTAAATAGTGCTTCCTGCCGCTGATTAACTTTAGTCAAATACTGACTGACTTTCTGGTCTGATGTCTTCACAATGTCACTTCTGACTCTGACCTTGAACCTCAGCCCTTCCCTTTCTGGCTGTATGAACTTGGGCAGATGACTTAGTCTTCCTTGTGCCTCAGTTTTCTCATTTATAAACAAGAATTATGGGACTATTTAGGTTATTGGATTGTTAGAATCCAAGGTGGGAAGCACTTAGCATAACACACAACCTTTTTATTATTACCAAGGAAGATTGAGCTTTTACTCACCCCTCCTCCTACAATCTACATGTAATATAGTTTTCCATTAAATGAATATTTAATGTTATTTATGACCCTATAAATACTGTTTCCTGCTAAGCCATGTCATGTACTTTGGTTGCATTTCCTTTCTTGTACACCTCTTTGTTTTTCCTGGAGTTACTATCTGCTGTGATTTTTCATTCGTCTAGGTTTCTCTTAACCTATCCTTAATTCTTTCAGTTCTCCTTGCCCGGTACTGCCCATAGTTACATTACACACAGCAGCTAATTTATTGGCTCCATTTCTTTCCTAAAGCTCTTCAAGTGCTTTCTAACAAGACCTCTTCCTCCTCCTTTTCAACTGGAGCCAATTCCAAAAATTGAATCTCTAGAACAAGCTGTAAGATAAGCATCTGTGAGCACCCACTGGGTGCCATACTGGTACTGAGCGCCATGGCAGTGGACGGGCAGTGTCCCCAGGAGGGATGAGAACTGAAGCCTCCTGCCTGCCCCCGGCAGCTCTCCATTTACTAGGAACCTCTTATGCCATGTGGGAATCTCAGGCCCTCAGGGAGCCCAGGCTTACTCATGTGTACAGTGAGGATTGTTTAGTTATGCCGCAATCATTCCTTGCCTATGTGGCTTGTCTGTTCGGGGTGCTATCTTGTACTCTATATGGCATTGATCTCCTTGTCCCTTGAGGGCTCACGGAGGGCTGTGAGAGAGAGGGGCCTGGAGAACGGCAGGGAGGTGCTGGGGGAGGAGGTGGTCAGGAGCCATTGCTAGGTTCCTGGGGCTACATGAGAACTCAGCTTCCACACTAGACGAGGGACTGCTGACCTGGCCAGGCTGAGATACCTGGACTGAGATGTGAAGCATAGGTAGGAGTTAGCTAGGGGAAGAAAATGTAGGAGTGGGACAGGACTCCAGATGGAGGGCATGTGCAAAGGTCTTGTGGTGGAAGGACCAGCTCTAGGAACAGAGAAGTGACTGGCCAGACCTGAAGCCTCAGGGCTAGGTCATATGGAGCTGTGGGAATCTTTAAACAACTTGAGAGTTTATTCTTCCTGAACTGAAACCCAGTGGCCTAACTGTACTCATGATCTGGATCTATTACTCTGCAGTATCCCCTTTATCCATCCCTCTGCTGAAGCCAGGTTACTCCCTTTCTGTTCCAGAAACACATTCCTGCCTCACCAGACGTTCCTACCTCAGGGCCTTTGCACTTGTTTCCATTGTCAGTGCTGAGGCCACCCCACCTGCAGACGTGGCTTATTCTCCCCTTCAGTGTGGCCTCTGCCTGCCTGTTGCCTTCTGAGAGAAGCCTCTCTGACTACCACAGCTGAACTATCAGATCTGAGTCCTACTTCTTTCTTTGGCTTGGTTTTCTTTCTAGCACACCTATCTCTTGGCTTTTATTGAACAGAGGCTACATGGTGTGTCTCTCCTCTGTCTTGCCGGAGCATAGCCCCAGCAGGCAGGGACTGTGCTCTGCTCTGGGTGGTGTCCCCAGCCTTGGTGAGTGGGAGGTTGCCTTAAGCACTTTCCTGGTCTCCGGGACTCCCACAATTTAAAGGAAGAGAGGCTTATTTGGGCTGAAAGTGCTTAGAGGTTTCCATTGCTGGCTGATTCCAAGGTAGGAACAGCAGGATGGAAAGGCCTGCTCTGCAAGAAAGCTGCTCGCATCGTGGCGACCCGGAAGAAAAACAGGGAAGGAGATAAATCCTTCTGGGTCACACCCCCAGTGACCACCTCTTCCCGCCAGACCCCGCCTCCCAACAGCACATTCAGCAGCTGAACTCACAGTGATGATCGCACCGATGGCTCCAGTGCTCCTCTGGTCCTGTGCATACACGCAGCCTGTGGGGGACACTCTTGGTCTCAGCTGTGACTGAAGTGTCCCATAGACATTTGCTGAATGAAGGAAGGAGGGGCAGAGTGAGTGGCATAGTGGGGAGAACTGCCCTTGGAGATTAGGGGTTCCAGGTTCAAGTTCTTGCTGGCTGACCCAGATAAATTGTTCCCTTTTTCTGTTCCTCAGTTTCCTCAGTTGAGTTGTGAGGCATCTGTGGTCCCTAAGGAGGTTCTTCAGTGGGACAGGCAGGCACTGGGCTGTGGAGAGGAAGGGAGCTGAGGCCTCTTCCTGGTTGTCTGGGGTTTCAAAGTGGCCTGGCTTGGCCTCTGCCCTCCTGTGGCGTCCAGCTGGGGCCAAGGCCCTGCCTGGAGCCTGCTAGCCTGGTGTCGGGTGGGAGTGAGGCCTCCTGACAGCTGGGCCAGACAGTTTTGGGAGGTTCTTAAGGGCAAAGCAGACCTGTTGGATGGCCCAACTTCCCTCCCCACCTTCCCTCCTCTCTCAGTGCCTACCAGCGGGATTAATCCCTTAATCCTCCCCTGCCTGCAGCCTTTGCAGCTTGCGAAGTTTTCCCTGCCCTGTGTCTAATTTCACCCCTGCTCAGTAGCTGCTTTCCTGGTGGGGACAGTGAGGCTCTGAGAAGACAGCTGCCTCACTGAGATGACATTGGGAGGATGGAGGAAGTGTAGTTAGGATTTGAGCCCAGGCCTGGGGCAGGGCGGGGGGGAAAGTGGGAGAGAAAAAGAGACTCTCTCCTGGTCACACAAGGCCTCCTTTCCCTGTGTTACCTACCCTCAGCGTGTTGATCAAGAGTATCTGGAGTGAGGGGACCTGGGTTCTCAACCAACCTCTGCTACCTCCAAACTGGGTACATTTGGGGCCCACTACCTTAGAGTCTGCCCAAAAGACAAATCCTTTAATCCTGGCCACTGTTAGGCTTAACCTATTCATCACATAGGTTGTTAAAATTTTCCTTTGCTATAAATATTTGAACATTAAACTGTTGGAAGAATAACATATACAGACCAAGTAACAAGTACCTGTCTGGCACTGTAGGTACCTACTGTGTACTCTGGATGAGCCAAGGGTACCAGGGGAGCTTGTGCTGGGAGGGGACACCATCATGGAGCAGGCATCATTCCCATCTCCTCCAGTACTGTCTCAGCAGGAGCCACACGCTCAGGGTCACAGGCATGGAGGGCAGATCCCAGCACTTACCCTGCGGGTGTTATGATCTCAGGCGGGTATCTGTGTCTCCGTGATCTCCTTGGGTGGGACAGTGCCCAGCCCACTGTCGCCAAACAGGAGCAGGGGCACAGAGGGCAGAGCTTCCAAGCTCTCCTGAGAAGCTAGGCCCTGAATCATGTTTCGTATATGTTGTTCTGTCCCTGCTTGAACTACTAAATGCTTATAATTACTTTAATTCAAAAATATTCCCCAATTGAGTATACAATGTTATTTATTATGCTGTTGTTCATACAGCAAATAATTATTGGAAGTATCTATCCATGAGAAGCAGTTAAATAAACTGGGGCCTGGCCAGTCAGTAGGGTCCTATGCAGCCATCAAAAAGATGTCCCAAACATACCAGCTTAAAATTGCTCCACCCATGGGTCAGTGGACCAACATCACCATGTCTGCTGTCATGGAAACAGGAAGTCTTATCCCTAAGCCTTAGTTAGTATCAGTGTGACGTCTCCCAGAAGAATCATACAGGGCCATTGCCACTCCTGGGCAGCAGAACTGGCAGGCGGGGGTCAGGGTGGCGAGAGACTCATTTTTCATTTTTGAATTATAGGGCTGTATTAGCTATGCAGAAATAATAACAATACACTGTAAATAAAGTAAGAGAAAGTAGCCAAGAAGCCAGAAACAGACAAGCAGACAAATGTTAGGTCTTCAGGCCTGGTAGCCAGGGACCCCGGGCCACATCAGTCGCCTTCCTTTGCTCTGCCCTGTTTGGGTTTGTGGCTCCACCCTCTACGGTAATATTTTGGTTTCCACATGCACAGCACCCATGGGAAGCCCCAGCCAGTGGCGTCAGGTTCTGGGCTGGGCTGCCCGCCAAGGCTGGTGGTGGGCACGACACTGCCCCTGGAAAGACGTCATCCAAATGCCTGAGCCATGACGCAGCCCAGACAGAATGGTGATGCTTCCCACAGGGTTCATCTTGCAACCTGCCAGTGAGTGTGCGAACAGTTCACAGCAGACCTGTCTCCATTAGCTAGCCCACAGGGTCCTGGGACAGGACCAGGCACACTTTAACCTCTCCTGCCCTGGCTACCTGTGGAGGGGGCAGCGAGGCAGCAGGGGCCAAGGCTACTGCAATAGTCCAGGGGGCAGATGAGGAGCTGGACTGTGGGGTGGGGGGCAGAGGGCATGGGTTTCTGGATCAATCCTGAAGGTGGAGCCCGCAGGCAATGTACAGATGTGGGCGATGTGAGGAAACAGAGACACGAAGGAAGGCCAGGACCCAAGGTGGCCCCTAGGGGCTGGGAATGACCCCCAAGCTACAGGCAGCAAGGAAATGTGCCCCTCAGACCCGTGTTCCCAGGAACTGAGCATTGCTGACAACTGAGGTACCTGGAAGCGACCTCCAGCCTCCCCAAAGGACTCCAGCCCAGCAACACCGTGGTCTCAACCTGGCAAGACCTGAGCAGGCGCCCGGTGTCACCAGGCTTGCGATTCTTGCCCGTGCCTGGTTCTGTGCAGTCACCAAGTTTGTAATGATTTGTTAGGTAACTACGCATGGCTAAGGAGGCCATCTCAAAATCCTGAGGTGCCAGAGGTAAAAGGGTCCTGAGCAATGCTAGACTCCAAGACCTTCCTCATTAACGGGGAAACGGAAGTCCAGAGAGCGCAGAGGACGTGAAGCTGGTTGCTGCAGGGAGCCCGCCGGTCCCACCTGCCCTCTCATCTCCAAGCAGGCTGCAGTACCTGTTCCTCTGCCATCCCTCCTCCTCCAGGCTCTGGCCTCCCAGGAAGCCAGGTCTGGCCACCCACCAAGTCCCTTCAGCTTCCCGGGCAGTGAGCTCAGGCAAGCTCCCCACTGGGAGGCCAGGAGGGAGGCAGAGCCCTGGCAAGGATGCAGGAGCTGGCTCAGGTCTGGGACCCCAGGGGAGAGGGGACAAAGCACAAGCTGAACTCCAGCTCTGCCACGCCCCTGCTGTGGGGCCCCACTCAAGGGCCTTCCCCTACAGAGCTGCAGCGGCCACCTCGCCAGTTGGTCTGTGAGCTCGTGTTTCGGAAACTCAGTGGGAGCTTCATAAGTGCATGTCCCCAACCTCTTCATGGGCCTCAGTTTGCCCATCTGGTAAACGATTCCGTGTCTTAGATGTGTTTTGGAGGCCTCTACATCTCTATTAGTTGATTATTTTAGGATTAGAGTTCTAGTTCTGCTACTTACTGGTGGTGTGACCTTGGTACAACCACTTAACCTCTCTGAGTCCCAGTTTTCTCATTTGTGAAATGATGCTATTAATAATCCTTAGGATTACATAAGAGGCACAGGCCAGATGCTCAGTAGGACATCTGAAAAAAAATGTCAGCTAGTTGTGTTATCATGGCCATCATCCTACAGGCATGTTTGCTAGGAGTGGCATAGGGTGGCACCTCCCAGAGTGGGGGGAATTTGGTTTCCTTGGTGACAAATATTGTCCACTGAACATTTCTGGGAAAACAAAACAAATGCATTTCCCTCCAGTCCTGTGCCCTGAATCCACCTAAAGCAAGGCCCCAAATCCTGGCTAGTAAATGCTCACCCCAGCAGGGTTTGGGGAAATGAAAACCCATTTATTTCTGCCCAGGTCTGAGAGCTACCTCCTGCTTCCCTCTAAGACAATGGCAATCACTTGTGCGCATGCCCAGAGGTGGGAATGTGTGTCAGAGACACACTAGGTGGGCTTCACCACAGCGTTCCCGCCTGCCCTGCTTGAACTGTGAACACTATCCCCTGACCACGGCTGGCACTGGTGTTCACAGATGCCGACTTCGGGTTGTGCAATCGAGTCTCAGGAGGGAACTGGAAACTTGACGCAGATGCACAGGCAGAGGGGGCAGGGGGGCATCATCCCTGGCCTGTGCCCTGGAGGAGAAAGCAGCAGGCTCCGTGCAGGGTCCCTCCTGCCTTGCCTCAGGAGTATCTGTCCACAGGGTCTCCCTGTGCTCCTGGATTAGTCACTTTCTGTTGCTACCCACCTACCCTTGGCCAATGAGATCACCAGGTAGACAGCATTGCTGGGGTGAGGGCAGACTTGGGGTGCAGCAGTGGGCTTCTTTCTTGTGCAGACAGCTTGGGTGTCTCTGTGTGGACAGAGCACTGGGCCCAGAGTCTGGCCCAGACTTACTAGCTGCTTACTGACTCTGGGCCAGTCACTCAGCCAGTCTGTGTGGGATAGAGCTGGGGGGACCTCCATGAGCAGGTGCAGAAACTGAGGACTAGAA
Source organism: Chinchilla lanigera (assembly GCF_000276665.1). NCBI lineage: Eukaryota > Metazoa > Chordata > Mammalia > Rodentia > Chinchillidae > Chinchilla > Chinchilla lanigera. The sequence continues at coordinate 92,163 of NW_004955596.1, forward strand.
TGAGGAGGGCTTTCACTTAAAGCCACACAGCAGGTTTAGGGCTGACCAAGAGCTGGGTCCTACTAGTCCCAGCCTGGAGCAGCAGCAATTCCTAGGGTGGGAAGCTTTTCCTCTTTGTCAGCAGAGCTTTTAAGCCTGGATGAACCCTGGTCCCCAAAGTCCCACAGCTCACACCTTCCTTCCCCAGCCAGTTGTCACAATGGCTCCTGGCAGTAGGACCAACACCTCATTAGGGGCAGAGAACACTGAGTCCAGAGGGACAGGATTTGTCTAAGGCCCACCACAAGCTCATGGCTGCGTTAGTGTCTGAGCCCGGGCTGTGAAGCTGGTTGCCTTGCTCCAGATGGAGCCAGCTTGGATGCCGGGGTGGGGCTTGTGTGTTCTCCATTGGAGTCTTTATGTTGTTTGCTTTCATCTTGAGTAGAGTCCCAAAGCAGCAACTTAAAGATGCCATGGGAGATGCCACCTATGTGACCCCAAGGGAGTCCTAGCTGACTTTATTTTTGGATGTTGAGAAAGAACTCTGGGCCAGATACTGCTTTGCTCATCTTGTCTGCTTCTCACTGGGCCTCATGCTGACCCTGTCACCTGTGAGGTACTATTAGCATCCTCCTTTCTCAGGCCACAACTGCAGCCCAAAGAGGTTGAGTATCCTGCAACAAGGTCGACAGCCAAGAGTTGCAGGGAGGCTGGCTTCAGAGCTTATCATCTTCTTGGCTTCACCCATGTCCCTGTTGCTGGTTTGGGAGGTGAGAAAAGGACAGAGGTAGCTCTGATATGTAAAGATGAATTCTTCCCAAGCAAAGGTCAGGGTTGCCGAGGTCGAGGGTATGAAGAAATTCCTCCACAGGCAAAATAGAGCCAAGAGGTGGGAGGACAGTTGTCAGTACAGTAGGGTGGCAGTGTGTGATTAACCCAGATGAAATGGCCTCTCAGTCATGTCCCACATTTACATTGCTAGTGGCAATTCATGTTGAGCAAAGCAGCATTAGAATAGCACTCAGTGTTGTCACATAGACGGTAGGCAGCATAGCCTAGTGGTCAGGGCTGTAGGCTTAAGAGTTGTGATTTGTGACTTCAAATCCATAGTTCCTCATCTATCAAGAAAGCAGTGGGAGGCAGGTTTGAGATGTCACTGAACAAGATATAATGTTCCTTTTGATTAGCAAGAATGGGGGAGGTAGGCCAGGCCTGTGGCATGGATGTGGTCCGTTTTGTCTTTGTGAAGTTCCAAAACCAGAATGATCTTGCTTTTCTCTGCAGTCTTTAGTCCTAGAGTACCTCCTCTGAGTTTGACATCCTATGAAGCTGTTACGTCCCACAGGCCCATTGACAGTGAGACCCAGCCTGGCTGGTGCCCCTTGGGCCAGTTCCTGGATGTGGGGCTGCCTGTGTCTTTCTCAGGTGGGGTCAGCCCTGGGACACTGAGAAGACCGCTTCCCTTTAGAGTTTTCCCCATATTACTAAATTTGGGGCAGTAATACCAGCCAGCAGGCATTTTCAGATGCTTTTCCTCTCCTGAGAGATTTCTTTTCCCATCTATTTGGTCTTAAGCTGCTCTCTAGAGGGTGACAGAGCTTGGACCTGGGTCCTGCTGTGAGGTTCTGGAAGAGGTGGCTCATGCAGACTATGGGCAAGGCCTTGGCGCAGGGTGAGAGATTAAGGGTTCCTGAAGGCCTCAGCTAGCAGGCACCTGAGGGTGTCCAGCCAAGCCACCGTGATCCCTATGGGAAACTGAGTCCTGAGAGGGAAGGGCTCTGCACTGGGCCCCAAGGTGGCCACTTGAGCCAACTCTCCTTACCCGACTAACAGAGTCTATTGTTGCCAGTTTAACAGGAACTACTATTTTGATCATTTTTGTAGGAAAGTCAAGGAGAAATGAAAAAAAAGAATATATATATATATATATATATATATATACACACACACACACACACACACATATATATATACACATATATATATTTTACATTAAGCGACCCGAAGCAATTCACATGGTGGAAGAAAGAGAAAGGTAAGGAAAGAGGATCGAGGCATGTCTGCACACATACGTCACCCTAGGTCCCTGAGCCGCCCAGCAGACATGCCTGCTGTACACAGCCAAGTTTGAGAGCTGAGTGTAAGCTTACCCATGTGCTCCTGGGCCCTGTGCACAGGGAGGGAGCCATGGTGTGGGAACTTGTGTCTGGTTGGTGGAACAGGTTCATAAGCCGTGCTCCATACAAGTGAGTGCTGGTGATTATCAGCAGCTGGAAGGTGGAAAGGTTTGGGAGACGTAACAGATCTGGCTTCAAACTCATTTCCCCATTAAGTGCTTATATGACTTTGAGCAGACCAGCCTCTCTGAGGCTCAATTTTCTGAACTGTAAAATGGGTCTCTTAGGGTGAGGGTAGAGTTAAATGAGGTTGTACAAGTGCAAGCAGGGGATCAAGTTACAGAGATTCAATTCCAGTTTACTTGAGCAAGAAGTTTGCTCTGTAGACATAGGACAGCTTCATGGAGGGGTGATTCAGTACCTCAGTGATGTCATTAAAGCTCCAGGCTCTTTATGTCCCTCCTTCTGTGACCCCCTTCTTGCTACCTACCTTGTCAGATTGGTCCCAAGGTGGGTGCCCTTGTGGTCTTAGCCATCATCATACTGCAGGAGAGAAAACTGTTCTGTGTCACCAATCTCTACGTCTTCCTCTGTAGTGGGAATGTGCTTTCTCAGGTCACAGGACTGGCTAGGGACACATCATGGGCTGACTGCCTGCAGTTTGGGTTCCTGGACTAATCTGTGCCTGAGGAATGGGCTTAGTGGGGCCCCATTTGAGGAAGGCAAGGCGGAGTGTGGGGCCTGGGTCTCGCTGAGTGTGGCGGGTGCTGTTATGTGTGGGTTTAGCAGGGTGTTGACCATCACTGCGTGTTGAGTATTTCTCAGTGAGATCCTCAAGGACAGGCCTTGAACTGACATCCAAAAGCCTGCTGAGATCTGGAGTCCACATGTGCTGAGCTGTTCCTGGCCTGAGCTGGTGCCAGCGGCTCCCAGTGTGTGACCAGCTCCTCTGTGAACCTCCATATATGTGAGTACCTGGCAGACTGTGTGTGTACGAGGGTAATGTATTTTACTTCTGTGTTTGCATCTCCACCAACCTGTATGAAATGCACATATAGTTCATGCATATGTGAGTGTATGTGGCTGCTACTCAGGTAACCATAGTGTTCCAATGTACATGCATGGTTGTATATGTGCATGTATATGTGCATGTCTGGGTAGATATATGTGGCATAATAATACATAATACATATTTATATATTAGCAGTATATTAATCTTTTTTCAGTACTGGGTATTGAACAGCAGTACTGAGCTGCATTCCCAGGTCAGTCTGCCTTTCTTTCTTTCTTTCTTTCTTGCTTGCTTGCTTTCTTTTGAGACAGTATCTCACTAAGTTACTAAACTGACCAGGCTGGGCTTAAATGTACAGACTTCCTGACTCAGCTTCCCACAGTGGTAGGATTACCGGCATGTGCTATCATCTTATTATGTAGACAATCCCAGATTTATGATGGTTCAAACTTGATGCTCTTCAAACTTCACAGTGGTATGAAAGCTATACACATTCAGTAGAAACTGTCCTTTGAGTTTTGATTTTTTGCTGGGCTGGAAATATCTGCAGGAGGATGTCGTCCCATGATGCTGGCCCCAGCGGTGAGTGCAGCTCCTGTCAAGCACTCTGCAGTGCCATGTTGCTGAGCTGTGGTATTTGTTTCATAGGTCAGGTATTATTAAGTCTATGTCGATGTCTCATTGACATAGTTTTTCACCTTAGGATGTGTTTATTGAGATGTAACCCTTAGGGGCCAGGGATATAGTTCAGCAGCACAGCGCCTGCCTGGCAAGTGGGAGGTCCCGAGTTAGACTCCCAGTACCCCCCAAAAATATATATACCCTGAGATGTAACGCAATCACTACGTCAAGGAACATCTGTATTATGCATAAGATATATTAATAATATTTATAAAGCACTCACTCTATGCTAGGTACTATTCTAAGCAATTTGTAGGTACTAATTCAAGAATTTTTAACCTAGGGTTTTTCTGAGGTCCATGGAGAGAAATTATCTTCACTTACCTTTCATGAAATTCTGTATTTCCTTCAATTATGAACACAGGACACACATCACATCTATACCCTCAGTGCCTGGGAACTTTGTCACCTTTAGAAACCGTGGCTATTTTCATTTTCTGTCATAGTGGTTGTAGACACCTGAAGCTATCATTAGCACTTGTCATTTCTTTGACATTACAGAGATCTGTTGCTAGCTCTTGCTAATTAATATGTTCCCATACAGTATGGTATCACAATTATGTTCTGTAAGAATATTTTGATGGCTGTGTTTTAATATAATTTATTTCCCTCATGATCCAGGGCATTTTATTTTAAGTATTTGAAACCATCATTCTGAGGAGGGGTCCCTGGATTCATCAGATAATCATATGTGTTGTGTCACAACCATGTAGAGTTAATGATTCAACTCTCCAGTGACCAGAGGTGCCAGATAGTGCCTCCTTATCTCAGGGGTCATGTTCCAAGACACCTAGTAGGTGCTTAAAATCTTGGAGAATCAAACCCTGTATATACTATGTTCCTTCCTATAAACATTTATCTATAATAGCATTTAATCTACTAAATGAGGCACAGCAAGTGGTGCATAAAAATAATTGTAATAAAATGAAGTTGTAGCAATAAACTGTAATGAAAGTTCTGTGAATGTGGTCTGTCTTTCTTGAGAGCATCAAGATAAATATGAGTATTTGCTGGCTGTGGTAGACCAAGGGTAACTGAATCTGTGTGTTAGCTTTCTGTTATTGTAACAGATAGCTTATATAATCAACATATGAAGAGGAAAAGATTCTTCAGTTTATTTTGGCTCACAGTTGTAGAGGTTTCAGTTTCTTATACACTGGCCCCATTGCTTTCTGGCCTGCTGCAAAGTGTGGCAAATCTGATCTCCCTATGACTGGGCGGGGAAAGAGTGGAAGAGCCATAAATTATGAGCAGGCTTCCCACTAGGTGTGCCTGCTGGAGTTCCCACCATCTCCTAAGAGAGCCAACCCGGGCACCGAGCTTTTAACACATGGGCCTTTGGAGGACATGGAGACCTGAGCCATAGCATCATGGAAAATGAAACCATGGGTAGGTGTAACATCAAGGAGGTGTTACCGCATTGCTGGATTGTTATAGAGGGGCCAAAAAGCCTGGAAAGATTGTGCAGTTTGCTTCAGCTCACACAGATATGGAGTAGATAGATGCACATTATCAAATCTGTCAGCTGTTTTTACAGCCCATGGGCTGCTGTGCACTTGTTCTCTACATCACATCATAAAGCAAGTCTGGTCCATTGCTCTTTCCCACAAGGTTAAGGGAGCATAACAAAAATAATGTGGATTATTTATGATCATCATTTGCCTGTCTTCATACTGGTGACACATTGGATCAAGTATTAGAGCTTTGTGATATATTTTAATAAGGAGTGGTGGCAATGGATATGCTGTAGCAAGTCACTTTGCCTCATTTTCTCATTTAAAGAGCATTCTGAATTGTGAGTGTTAAATGAGATACTGTTTCTCTGACTCCACAGATGGTCTCTATTTGTGGTAGATGTGATGTCTGAGAAATATTGGGTGTGAAAAGGAAATAATGGCTTGTGTTTTGTCTAATGTCTAATTTATCACCTTTCTTGTTTTAAAAATAGCTTTAAGGTAAAATTGATGTGTGAGAAAATCATTCGATAAGTTTTAACTTCCATATCCACCTGTGAAACTGTCCCCACAGTCAAGATAATGACCACATCTAGCAGCGTGAATGCTTCCTGGGCTGTAATTTAGAGGCTGTGTCTCGGGGCTGGTGCTCCAGGAGCTCCTGCTCACCACTGATTTACAGGAAAGATGATACAGCTGTTGAGTGCATGCTGCTGCTTCATGGCTTGGTTGCTCAGTTGTAGGAAAGGCCACGCCCTTGTCACCTCTACCCACAGCCTTGCTGTTGTGCCATTTGGGCATCTTTAAGATGCAGGTAAAAATCCAACTCCAAGTTGCTTGATAAAAAAATGCAGGATTTTCATTGATTTAAGGAGCTGAAACAGTGCATGGACACCCCATGAGACGCACAGCAAGGACCAGGCGAGTGTGCCCCAGTTCCTGGGCAGAGGAACAGGCAGCACAGAGCAGATAACTGGCCACAAGGCTCTGTCTGAACTCCTGGCCTGCATAATCAGTGAGCATGAAATACATGGTGGTTGGTTTTACTACTGAGATTGTGGTATTTTGATATAGAGAAATTAATGTACCATCGCTTATTCATTTGGGTTGACTCCAATATTTTGTTACTACAAACCAAGCAGCAATGAATAGCCGTGTGCCTGTATTATATATTTCAGGAAAAATTACTTGGAATGAGGATAACTGAGCCAAAGGTGGAGGCTTGTGTAATTTTACCTGTTGCTAACTGCTTCTCCAAACTCTTATTTTTCCTCAGGCAGCTTTCTCTTTGTTTCCAGTAAATTTGTATAATTCCCTTCTCCACTACCTATGTTTATACAGAAAATCCTATCTAGAGACAAGTGTATAAATAAAAGTGCAGCTGGTTGAATTCTCACAAACCGAACACGTGTGTCTCCCTCAGGTCAAGTGACAAGCATTCCTACCACCCCAAGAGCTGCCCGGTGCCTTGCCTCTTCCTGTCTGAACCTACATTGCTATCCATGTTCTTCCCAGCCTGCCTAGAGGCTCACGTGCTCTGTACCATTTGAGCCAGGGAGTCACAGTCATCAGACCCTGTTGCACAGATGCCGGCTTTGTTTGCTATGCTGTTGGGCTAATTGTTCTCAATCTAGATTCCTGTGGAACCCGGGGGTTACTCCCTCAAACAATTAGGAAAAAAAAAGAAAAGCAAACACATGGGTTTGTTTCTGTCAGTTAAAAATTTGCCCTAAATCCTTCAGGATCTCCTACTTGTCTGATAACCAAGTTTCAGCAAAGACAAAGGATCAAGAAACAGAAAATGACAGGCCACACTGAGAATGACAGTGGTCTCACCTGTGAAGCAGTTCCTTGATAGAGGTCTTTCCTCCCACGTAGACTAGATCTTCCCCAATGTTCAAAATTTGAGTAAAATCAGTGTCATGGTGCCTGGGGAGTGGGAACCAAGGTTCCGAGAGGGAATTGACTAGCTCTAGGCTCCACACTCATGTTGTGGGACAGGAAGTTTGGAGACTCCAGGCCTCCTAACAGGGGCCCTAAGGTGTGCCCAGGAGGCAGCACACATGCCCCCCTGCAGAGGGACAAGCTCCAGCATGCAAAACTCAAGCTTAAAGATAAAGCCACAAGACTTTGAAAACTACAGCAGAGCACTGAAACAGGCACATGACTCAGTGCGTGACCTCAGGCAAGGCATTTCACTTCCCTGAACCTCAGTTTATGCATCTGTAGAATGGGCCATAAGAGAACCTACTCGGGTCCAGTGAGATGACCTATGTAGTTTGTGTGGAGGAGGCAGATAGTTGGTGTCCTTTATTCTCACCCTGCTGCCTGGTTGACTGCCATGTTTTGTCCCAGATTCACAGTGAGTCAGGGAGAGAGGTGGCTGCATCCAGTTGTCAGACGGCATCAGGGTGGGGATCTGTCCTGACACAGGTGCTTGGGAGGCACCTGCTCCCACCGCTCTCCTCCTTGCTCATCTGCTCCAGCCATACCTGGTTCCTCACGCTAGCCAAGCTCATGGCCACCAGAGCACCTTTGTGCTTGCTGTCCCCTCTAGCGAGCCTGCTATTCCTGCAGCTCTTCACCTGGCTTCCTCTTTAATACCTGTTTAGTCCTCAGTTTGAGCTCTGCCTCCTCAGAGGTTCTTCCTTGATCACTCTGAGTTGGACTTTCTGTAATTCTCTTTTACCTTCATTTGCAATACGATAATTAACATGTTCCCTTGGTTTTATTAGTGAATTTTAATTTGCCTTTTTCCATTTCTCCTTAAGCCTGGTTCGCTCTGTGAGTGCAGGGATGTGGACATCTATCTTGTTCACTCCTCCACCTGGTCACCCAGCCAGACCTGGACCCAGGCACATCCTCAAGACATAATTGTGATGTAGATGAATGAACACATGAAGGAATGAGGAAATATGTGAAAGAATGTGTGGACCAGGCCCTGTGAATCAGATCCTGTGAGTCTGAAGGGATGCTCTGTCAAAAGGTGCCCATGCTGCTGTTGCCAAGGCAACACTGCTAGCTTTGCCACTGAAAATGGGTGAGGTGAAATCAACACAGATACCAAAAGGAAGGAGAACCCGGAAGGAGCAGTCAAGTCTGGCAGGCACAGAGACAACCATCTCAGTGGTGGCTGTTCCCTACCCCCTCAAAGGGCCGCCTTTCACCTGGCCTGTGGCTGTTGTCTCGGAGGTGTGTGCACTGATCTCTTCCCAGTGTGGAAATGGCTTCGCCGGGACAGGCAGAGATCTCAGGAACAATGTATTCTTCTTGGCTGGCTCCATCGGGATCTAGCAGACACCAATGTGAAAGACAGAGTGATCTTGGAGGCTTTTCCAGAATGTCCCTTAAGCCCTTGATACAAGCAGAGGGGACACTACCTCAACATTACTGTGGTCAGTACGGAGATGCTTCCAGAGAGCTCTAGAAGGAGGCAGCTCATATGCAACTGTTCTGGAGGTGGTGCGTGGTTGAGCTGCCTTTGATGAAACTCTTTCCCTCTCTGAGCCCTGATATCTTCACTGACAAAATGGAGAGACATGACAGGGATTTTGTAGAAATGTATATGTAGATGCAAGTATCCTAGAGCCAGTTCCTGTGAGCTGTGGTGCCCAGGAAACACAGCTGGGCCCACAGCTACCCTGAACTTACCCCATAAAGCCTTGTTCTGCCCAGGGTCTTCTGACTGGCTTTGTCAGTGGCTGTCATGAGCAGCATCTGTCAGAAGGGCTGCTGGAAGTCATATCTTTATTGTACAGATGGGAAAGTCAGGTTCAGAGAAGTCCTACTTGAGGGGCCGAGGCAGGATTGTGAACTGGCCTTGTCATAGCTCTGAGGTGACCTGGGGATGAACTGGCACTAGGGGTCTGGATTTGGGGCAGGAAGCCCCTGGGGAGAAAGGCAGAGAAGGAAAGAAGAACAAAGGGGATGGGAGGCAGGGAGGAGGAGGAGGAGAGTGAACATTCTCCTGCCAGCCAGCTTCGGCTTCTGCTTCCTGCAGACAGACAGGCTGGCCTTGGGTATGGCTGACACTGATGCGATCATGTGACCCAGCTATGGCCAGTCAGAACCACAGTGATGAATCTTGTGCTGGACACTGCACCCGTTTTGACTGGAGAGAGACGCTGCTACTGGAACATCCAGGCCAGCAGAGCTCCCTGGCTGGGGATATTGAGTGGGAGGACATGAACCTGAGCTGCTGGAACCATCTCATTAGAATGAAATAACACAGGAGGTGGCAAGGCCAGGAGGAGAAGAGGGACATCATTTGAGTGCCTACAGCTAACCATGCCTGAGTCCTCCCCTACGCTTTTCAGTTACGTGAACTAATCCATTCCTTCGGATAGAATTTTACTTGGAGAGCCCTGATGGAAGGGGAGGAAGGTAAGAGGGTGGAATGAATATCTAAGAGCAGGTGTATGAGGTAACTTAAGACAACTTCCCAGCCTTTTTAGAAACTGTAGTGCAGCCAGGGGTTTGGGCCTTTGCCCCGGGGCTCCTAGCTTTGCCCGTCTCCTCTCAGCACACAGCCAGCCTGGAAGCTCTGCCGTATACAAATAAAAGCTATGGATGCCTTTCTCCCCTCATTCGCCTTCTTTAGAGCCAACATTTATTAGGCACTTGCTTTGTACCAGACTCTGTTGAGAGGTTTACATACACGATCTCATTCTCCTTGCCGTAACCTAGCAAGGACAGAGCAACACAACCTCTACTTTACAGACACCCGAGGCCTTGAGGCTGAGCCATGGGCCTAAGTTCTGGCTCCAAAGCCCTGCCTATGTTGCCATGCTGCACACAGAAGGTGCTAAAGAATGGTCTTCTGCACAAATGCTGTGTAAGGCAACTTGAGCTTTCAGGGCAACAGAAAGCCTGAAAGGTCACCTTGATATGTTCCCCGTCCTCCCTAAGGGGTCACCAGTAGCAGCCATGTCACTAAGCCTGGACAAGTGTTGCTTCCCTTGAAAGGCTCAAGGCAGGTCTGTGCTGTGTCTGCTCAACGTGAGAGGGGACTCAGGGTCTGGGGCAGTCACGCCGCTAAGGACAAGGGCCTCCTGGCTCTAGGGCAGGAGGCGCCTTGTCAGGCCTGCGTGTTGGCCTGTAACGGCTATGGGGCCTCATCAGGGCTGAGGAAGGACACAGTGACAAGATGGTGGCCGCTTGGCTGGGACTCCTCTCTGATCCCAGCCTCTGAGAAACTCATGAAGAGCCCCCGACAAAGGCCCGCTTCCCCCTGCAGACCCAGTACAGCAGCACAGTGGGCTGACTCAGGGAGAGGCCAAGGGCTCCAGCTTGTGGACAAGGGTATCTGGACCAGGTGTTGGTGTCCTACCCAGCCGTCCCTGGACGTGAGCCTTGGTTGACTGGCGTTTCAAGGAGCCCTGGTAGCTGCCACGTGGGCAGAGATGTGGCTCCTGGGGCCAGAGGGGCCCTGGAAGGTATCAGTGCATAGACAGACAGGGACTTGGTCCTAGGGCTTCCTCAGGTCTCTTTTGACCCAAGTCCTTTTTAGTTGTTTCAGAGGCTGTCTGCTGCATTGCTGTGCTCCTTGTGGCCAAACTGGTGAGTATGGCTGGAGGTGGGGTCTGAAGCTCTTCTTTTTTAACAGTTAAGGACCAGATTTTCTCAAGGGCCTCCACATCCCTCAGGTGGGACAAAAAGGGTCCACTTGCAAATAAATAGATTTGGAGAAAGCTACCCAGTCTGGTGTGTTTTTGCGGACAGTCCCAAAGTATGTGGCCTCATTCAGGCTCTGACAAACCCTGCAGTTAAGATTGCCTGTTCCCTTTGATTTAACCTGTTATCTCATATGCATTTTAAAGAGGAGCTCTGCTTATCACTAATGGAGCCCATGCTAGGGTATGCTGGGGGTAAATGAATCCCTCTTAGCTTCTGCAGCACTGGAGGAACCAGGTCTGACGCCAGGCTTTGGAGCCTAGGAGCAGTGGGGTGGAGAGGAGAGAATGGTTACCACGAGGGGGTAGTGCAGCCCCTCCAGCATGGAAAAAGCAAGAGGGTTTCAAGGCTGGGAAGTATAGGGTGTTGTCCCCCCTACAAGTCATGGAGTCTGGCCTGCTTAGGGCAGCTTCCTGTGTGCACACCCTCCTCTCCCAAGACCTGCAGTCACACCAGAGATTCCTTCTGGGAGCCAAGTTTAGTCAGCAGCTATTCAGGCACGGTGACCTCAAGGTGGAGGGAGTCCCTGGAGGAGGTAGGAGGGAACAAGAATGAGGGGTATGTAGTATGGAGAAAGGGACACCATCCCCATGATATCACATGTCCAGGGGAGCAGGGAGGCAGGTGACTCTTCTAGACTTGGGGCAGGGAAGGCTGGCTCAGATGTCCCAGGGTGTCAGGATGAGCCTCAGGCACTGTGTTCTGTGCTGAATCTGGGATGCTGGGATGTCAAAGTCCAGCTCCTGCACAGCCCAGCTTCTGCGCAGCACTGGCTAGCTGTGCAGGGGCCGCATCATCATGCGGGTGGCGCGAAGCGAGTACGTGGTGCCGCGGAAGAAGTTCCAGCGGATGCCGTTGATCTTGTGCAAGTGCTGGCCAGCTGGGTAGTAGATGCCATTGAGGTTGGAGCCACCACAGGAATCAAACCACCACCCTGTGAAAGGGGCACAAGGACTAATCAGGGCTGCTGCTGCCTTGGGGAACTGGCTGGCTGGGGAGGAGGATGGGGGGACAACAGACCTTCTGCTCAGGCAGGGCCTCTAAAGGGCAGCAGAGGGCTCTGGCCACCTCACCAGACCCCTCTGCACCTCCCTTCCTTCTCCTGACTCCTCTGTGTCCTGTGTCCCTTCCTCAGTGACCTCTGATCTTTTCTGCTTCCTCAGAGCTCTGGGTCACTTCCTGTGTATATCTGGTGGCCTCTGTCTGTCTCTGTGAGTCTTTTCCTCTTGATGGTCTTTGTGTGTGTGTATAATGCTGTGTGCCTCTCTGGCCGAGGACATCCTTCCCTGCTGGCTGTCTGTCTCTGGTCTTGGTCTCTTCTATGTCTCTGTCTCCATGAAGAGTCCTCTCCTGGCCGTGCCCAGGGCTGCACTTCCTCTCCAGCTCTCTCTCTGCCTTCCCTGCCCAGTGCAGCTCTGTCTCCACTGCTCTCATTTCTCTCAGCCTCTGTCTCTCTCTGCCCCATCTGTCCCTGTCTCTGTGGCTCAGGTCTCTCCTTCTCTGTCCTTCCTGCTCTGTCTCTGACTCATCCCAAATCCCTCTCTCTGACCTCTGCCCCAGCCCCGGAGTTGGTGGGGAGCTGTCCCCTGGCCGTGCCTTGACCTCTGGGTTAGGAGGAGGGATGCCCTGAAGGGGACCTTAGGACCCTGATGGGGAACTTACCTCTGACCCTAACTCACCTCCAGACATAATCTGTGCACAATTGCAGCCGCAGTTGTCATGGTCTGCATCATGGGTGCTAAAGGTGTTGTTCCACAGGATCACGTTACCCAGCTGTGGCATTTCACCACTGTACCCATTCACAAAAATCCTGATGGACACCCAGAGGTGGTGATGGGAGAGAAGTACAGTCAGGTTGTGGCCATGTTGAGGAGGGGCCTCCACTGGGGACACTGTCCCAGATAGGGTTTCCCTGCTGTTGTACTTGGAGAAAGACCTCAGCCTGGCCATTTTCCTCCAGATCCTCCTCCTCCTGCTACTCCTCATGGACAAAGCACCATGAGATGTGTGCTGCCTCTCTTCATCTCATTGATTGGGTCTGGTGGAGGAGTCACAATGACCAGAATGAGGACAGCGGCTGACAGTTCTGGCACCTCTACCAGGATGCAGGCATTGCCCAAAGCCCTTTGCAGGGGTTGCCTCCATCTTATCTCAGCCTCACAACACCCTTTCCATATGAAGAGAGGGGATCTCAAGAGCACAAGAACCTGCCCAAGGACTCTGGACCACAGAGGGTCAGAGGGAGATTCCTGCCCAATGTGGCCTGATTGGGGACCCTCATGGGTTTCCTCACCCACTCAGTATCCTGCACCCTGGCCCTGTGACACCTACTCATGTCCTCTTTCCTCCTCTCGGAAGCCCTCCCTGACCACAGCAGCCCACACTGATCTACACCTGGGGAACCCCAACCCTGTGACATGCACATCAGCAGGCAGCCAGGGAGGGGGAGTTATATTCTTTGACCAGAGTCTGGGGTGCTGGCAGGCACAGCCAAGGCTGCCCAGTGCTGCCGGCCATCAGCTGGGCTTCAAACCCCAGCTCTGCCACTCAGAGGCTGCATGGCCTTGGGAAGACCGCCTCACCTCCCCGAGCCTCAGTCTCTGCATCTGTGCACGTGGCAAACACAGAAATACTGACAGCGACCTTACTCATTGTGTGGCTTGGTGGCCCCAGCATGCCGAGTGTGCAGGCCGTGGCTCTGGGCACACTTAGTGCTCACTGTTGCTTGACCCCCGGGGTGTGGCCAAGCCTGGCAGGAGGGGCTCAGCCTGGCACAGGAGTGGGAGATGGTTGGGAGAAGTTGAGGTCCCATGGAGTGGAGGTGAATGGACTATAGATGTGGCCAGGGCAGCTCAAGGAAGCGCTGGTCCCCAGGGCAGGGCCTGGGAGATGCCTCTGATGCAACCCAAGGGAACAGAAACATATCAGAATCAGAGAGTTTCTCAGAGATTCAACAGTATGGTGTGGAATGAGTTCAAGTCCTACCTAATGTGTCACTTTAGCCAGATGACTTAAGTTCAGTGCCTGAGAATCATTTTACTAAAGTAGGTGCAGTAAGGCCCACCTCAGAGAGTCTGGAACACACTGGGTGCTCAGAAAATGCTCATTTCTTTCCCTAAACACACCAAACACCAGACTGTGGAAGGAGCAGGGAAATATGAAGATTTTGCAGCATCCTCATATCCAAGCCCATTCTACTTTGGAAGCACAGAGCTTCAGAGCAACTTGACCTTGATTTATCCAGTGAGAACTGCCGCAGTGTCAGAAAGGGTCCTGGCCTCCTGTCTCCCAGCCCAGGGACACTTCCATCTCACCCCAGGGCACAGCACAGACTGCACATGTCACTTCTCCTTTCTGGGTCTCTGGAAGTGACTGACCAGGGGTGACTGCCCTGGGATGGCCCCTTCCTGCTCTGGGATGGTGGCATCAGCGACATCCTCTCCACCCCATCCCGTGGTCAAGATGTGCTGAGTGCTAACCAGTCACCTCCAGATCTCGTGACGTGGGCCCAAATAGGGGACAGATGGTAACAAGTGGAGATGCCCTGGGATTGACCTTTGGTGCAGACTCTGGAGGCTCTAGCCTGGGAACCCAGCCTATCCACCAGGGACCCCAGCCCACCCACCACCAGGGCCCCAACCCACTTGTAAAACTCCTCCTTGCTGCCCAGCTGGAAATGCTTGAAGTTGGCTTGGCTCGTGTTGCCGTCCCAGTCTTCCATCTCCAAGCGCAGAGAGTACTTTGCGCTGCTGGTGAGCTGGTGCACCGCCTCGTTGCCCAGCCAGTGCTCCCCAGCCGGGTGGCCGAAGCCCTATGGGGTGGGTAGAGGACAGGGCGGGCTGAGTGCCTGGGGGAAGGTATGTCCCTTGTTGAGCAAGGGGCCTGGGCCAGGCTCTGAGGCCGCATACCCCAAACCACTGGGTCACTGTCTGGATGTGGGAGACCCCCACCTCCCAGGAAAAAGACGAACACATTTGTAAATGTAAAAGCACATTTAAAGTAATCACATTTCTCCAAAGTTTAGAAACAGGCAAAACTAAACTGTGGCGATAGAAAAGAGAATATAAAAATATTTAGGGGGCTGTTGAGTGGGAGGAGACAAGCGGGGTTGTACGGTGCGGAAGGTTTGTATGTCTAGTTTTCAGAGGGTCCCAGGCTGAACTCGTATGTGAAATTCGCTGAGGCTTGCACTTAGTGTTTGTGCACTTAGCTGCATGTTTGTTAACCCTAGTAAAAAAATAATAAAGATTTTAATCAGTTACATAAATGATAGAATAGACTTTGTTCAAGGACAGGGCTGGCATTGAAAATTTCAGCAATATAAAAATGTGTGAAAAGCTAAGAGTACCGGGAGGGTCTTTTCACCAGCGTCAGGAACAAGAAACCAAAGCTCTGGGCAGAGCACTGATTCAGCACCAGTGACAGGGGTGCTCCCCGTTTACAGAATAAGGTGCCAATCCTAAGTGTGGACATACAGCTTTCCTTTGTGTATTTCTACGTCTGAACTACCTATTTCTCTTTACATTTTTAATGATTTTTAAAAACTTGTTTGGTTCAAAAACGTCCATCACTTAATTTGATATAGGTATTTATCAAATGGAATAGCAAGTAGACAGAATTAATAGTATTACTCTATGTCCTTGTGGTTATCTTTTCTACTTCTTTTACTTTTGAAAAGATTAAGACCACTTAAACCATCTTGTGAAAAAATCCTGTACTCAACATTTAATTTAAAAAAATTAGAAGGCCCCTGAGTATGGTGGCATATGCTGGTAGTGCCAGCACTTGGGAGGCTGAGGCAGGATGATCACTGCAAGTTCAAGGCCAGCCTGGGTTACTTAGTGAGTTTAAGGCCAGCGTCCACTACATAGTGAGACCCTGCCACAAACAAACAAACAAACATTGGAAGGCAATCATGTAGTATAGCTCATCTTGAAAGAGGCATGGGTTCTTTGAACAATCGATTTTAAATTATAGAATTTGTCCTGCAAATGTGGTTACAGATGTTTAAAAGGAGAAATAAATTTGTTTAAAGAATGTAGCTAGGGGTGTGGGTGACATTTCTTTTTTGGTTACCTCCTTAGTATTCTTTTTTTCTTTTAAAAAAACCTTAGCAATGTATGCTTTCTAAAAAGCAAAACAAAAGTTAAAATTTCATTCCTAGGATGTATGTCACAAATTACAAAAAGAGGTTCATATTTACGGTGAGGAGTCCTGGGAAGAGCGTGGACACTGGGCAGATCTGTTTGAGGGTAGGTGGCTTAGGTGTGTTGATTTCTTTTTCTGGGAAGGGGTGACAGTGAACCAGCTCCCCTCCCCCTGCCAACACCCCAGCAGCAGCACCAGGCTTTAGGGGTACAAAGCCCCACCCCAGGCCAGCAGTGTCACCTGCTTGTAGTCCTGCCAGTTCCGCTGGAAATTCACTGTGCCATTCTCACGGCGCTGGATAACAGTCCAGGCTCCTCCATCGGTGTCCATCACACAGAACACCTGGCAAAAGGGAGAGCAGCTGGAATCTCCTGGACACAGCCAGGAGTCAGGGCCAGGGCAGCACAAGGTGACTTGGCTGATGGGCCCCCTCTCCCTCAGAACAAACACTGGTCAAGGTCATGAGAAAGATCCAGGCCCCCACGCCCCATCCATCATCATCATTTCCTAAAGTGGCAGCCGGTGATATCTCCCACAGCTGCCTTCTCCTCACTTGTAAAATGGAGGTGTTCACATCTAACCTCTTTGTGCCACAGTTTCTCCTCATTACTGTGACAGTTAAATGAGATGGGTCATGTGACTGTTTAGAAGGGAGCCCTGCACACACTGGGAGAGACATGAATGGAGGCTTCCCACTCCTTACTATTGCAGGGTTGCTGGAAGGATTAAATGTGGATGGGGATAAAGGGCTTAGCCACCGTGTAGAAGCAGGAAATGCTGTTAGTGCTATCTGTCAGGGTGCAGCAGTTTGCTGAGCACCTACTATGTGTGTGGCTCTGTTCAAAGCTCTGAGGATGCTCACATGGGTGAGACAAAAAGGATCCTTTCTCTAAAAGAGCTTAGCATCTAACACAACTACAGTTTTCAACCTAACTTCTGTTCACACACGATTTTCCCATCCAGTCAGTTCATGTTCAATATTCAGTGAACGCAGACTTGGTGCCTGGAGGAATTACTGATGAATCAGAGACAAGTCAGGCTTCAGGATGGCTTGGTCTGGAGGAAGCTATGATACGGCAGGAAGACAACTGATTGTGAACGTTTGGGTGGATGCAAGGAGGAGTACAAAAAAATCTTCGTGGATGGAGTGGCTCCTCAACATGGCTTGGAATGATGGCATGTCTGCCAGAAACAGAGGAATGGAATAGCATTTTACTGGGAGAGGGAAACAGGAGAAGTAGGGCCTCTGAGGAAGGGAAAGTCAGCTAAGGGAAGGAAGCAGGACACCTGTAGTGTGGGCAGCAGGGTGTGCAGGGGTGTGCAGCAAGAGGGGAAGAGCTTGTTTCAAAGTAAAGCTAAGGGCTGAGCCCATATCTCTTTCCTTCCGGCCAGCTCTTGTGTCTCCCAAATCTCAGCTATTTATACCTTCCCGAATTCCACCATAGCTCCATTTCCTTAATTTTTACAAAACACATTTACTTTAAAAAATGGTGTCCTGAGCCAGATGTGGTGGCACATATCTATAATCCCAGCACTTGGGAGGCTGACGCAGGAGGGTCGCCATGGGTTTGAAGCCAACCTGGGCTACAAAGTGAGACACTGTCTCACAAAAACAAAATAAAACAAAACAAAACAAAACAAAACAAAACAAAACAAAGCAAAACTGGTGTCTTTCCATATAATTAAGGTCATTGAAAGGTATTTTACAAGAAGTCTTATCAGTACCATAAATGGAAAAGCAGTAACACCTTTAATTACATGATTATGAAAATAAATACAGTGAAAGCAAAATATGAAATTCTAGTGAGAAAGTTTTGCCAACCCAGGGCCCTCCACTGATCTCTCTGTTAAAAGGGCCATTTAGCAGATGTGAGAGAAATGTGAAAGACACTCTGGAGACAAATGGAGCCTCTCCTTGACACACTCAGAAGGAGGAAAGGAAAGTGCAGAGGGAATTGTGGAGCAGGACTGCTGGGCAGCTGCTTCCTTTCCCTTGCTGCCTCAAGCCCTGTCACCCACCTCTCCTCCAACTCCTGAGCTTACTGGACCTGTAAGCTCAGCCCCTTTAGGAACCGCTCCCTGAAGATGGCGGTGTCTCCAAGGGCCACAGTCATTAACGTCCTGCATGGACTATGGCCTCAATTCCTGCCTTCAACTGCACATAAACCCCATGTGGTGAGAACTGGGAATTTCAGGGTTTAATTACTCTGCACTTCTACCTGGGGGCCTTCTGCAATGCTTCAAGTTCTGACCTCTGCCTGGATGGGGGCTCTGGAAGGCGCCCTTACTTCTCTGGCATCTGAGATACCAGAAAAATCTCGATGCCAGTGAGGGTGTGTCTGGAAAATCCTTGGCTCACCACCCACCGATACCCACGGTCTCTACTTGCTAGGGTCCTCCTCACCCTCTTGGTCTTGTTCAGGTTGGGTATGCGGATGGTGTAGACGCCATCCTGATTGACTCCAGACCTGCAGATGTCTTCACAGTCCTGGAACACGTGCTCATCTGCACCTGTGGAGGCAGCAATGGGATAAAGTGAAAGTCATGAGGAGATGAGGAAAAAGCCAGAAACGACAGGGTGGGCTCCCTGCCTCCTGTTCTCCTGTGTGCGGGTCCCGAGTGAGGAGGTGCAGGGATGAGAAGATGAGCCAGGCTGGAGTAGGTCTGCTAGAGGAGGTGATCATGGGCTGGGCCCCAAGCAGGAGAAGGGGTGGTGGTCTGGGCAGAGGGAACAGCATGGTGAGGGCTCTGATGTGGGTGGTCTGTTGTGAGCAGGGCACAGGGGCATGGGAGGTGGCTGATTTACACC
>NW_004955596.1:114444-125137 GCF_000276665.1 Chinchilla lanigera
AGAACTAAATCCAGCCAGGGCACAAGTAACTGCCTCTGGGCCCCAAATTACAATTACCAATTGGGCACACTTGAAATCTAGAATTCTAGCTGTCTTCATGGACCGAGAACTTATTAATAAAGTTTTCCATCTCCGTGTATTTTTTATAGAGCTGCCCAATTCTGATTGCTAGGAAATTACCCAGTTCTTGCCACCTGGAACTTAGAGGGGGGGGAATGAGAATAAGAACCTCTACCAACAGTACCCAGGTCAGAGGAAGAGGATGGAACTTATAGCCATGCCCATGGGACCCAACACATGCAAGGAAAAGCATCTTGATCCTGTTTACAGGGCTATTCACTCAGTAGGTTTTGCCTCCTCTGGAATTCTGACCTTGGCAGCTTTTCTCTACTCAGCTATAAACAAACCAGGGTAAAATCTGCCTAGGATATCAGAGTTCTCTGTCTTTACTGATGGTTCTCTGTCAGTAAAGCAAATTAAAATGCACAGGATGAATTCTATGGTATAAATTGTACCTCTATAAAGCAGTTAAAATTTTATGAACAGGAAGATGGTAAAACAAGAGAAAGAATCAAAATGTCCTAAGCCCAAGAACATGCCCCTTCTCAGTCCTTACTCAATGCTGGGGGCTGTGACCTAGGCCTCCTGGCTCTCAGTTCATCCCCGGCCCAGTGCCCTCCCTCCTCCCAGCTCCTTTGGATTCTGAGTCTGGTTCCAGTCCTTACTAGCCCTGGCCCAGTCAAAGCTTCAGCCCACACCCCCATCCCTCTCGTCTACCCTAATCCAGGCCTTGGTCCCATCCCAGATACTGGCCCAGGTCCAGCAGCCAGGCCCAACCCTAGCCCCAGCTTTAACCTCTGTTCTGAGCTCAAGTCCTGGCTTGACCCATCCCCCAGCAGGACCATGTGCCAGCAGGACCTACCTGTTGTGGCCGTGCAGATGGTGCAGTGTGTGATTCTGCTCCTGCATCTGCTTTCCCAGCTTCTCAGTAGTCTGCATCATCTCCAGCATCTGTTTTTCCATGTTCAACGTCTGGTTCAGGACCTATCCCAGGGAGCAGAAAGGTGGGAGCTCTATTAACCCAACAGGAGCCCAGCTGCCACCCACCTGTCCACAGGCCTGTCACTCTTGGTGTTTGCTGACCAGGAGCCACCCTCCAAGTTGTTAGTCTCTGTGGTCACTTGTGAGATCGCTTGAACACAGGTCCTACCCAACTGCATGATCTACTTTCTGCCCTTCCCATCATTGCATGTGACAGTGACCCAACATCTGTTCCATCACCAAGTGCTGTCAGCCACCCCTACCATAGGTTCCTGACCACTTCCTTCCAAGGCCCCCAGTGTGGCACTGGACTCTGTCATCTCTTGCCCAGTATCCTGCGTTGGCCTCCTCACACAGCTCCCTTGTCTCCCCTTGTCACTATAGTCAATTCCCTACGTAGCAGGCAGAGGCATCCTCTTCAAATGTAGCCCCTCTGCTCACAGTCCCCCCTGGTGCTCCTGCAGAGACCAGGAGATAGAAAACCAAAGGTAGCTAGGACAAGGACCTGAGTAAACTGAGATAAGCCCTGGGAAAACTGGGATAGAAAGGAAAAGAGGCTCACTGAAGGGTGCCCCACAAAGCTAGAGGGCGGGGAAAATCTGTTCTCCTGACACCCAGCTAAAAATGGCAACCGCTTTGTTTCAAAGGGCAGGGCCTTGGGTAAACTAAGAAATGCTCTGCAAAGTTGGGGTGCAAGGGAAATCTGTTCTAAGGTCGGAGGCCTAGTTAAAAACAGCAACCACATTGCTTCATCTTTTGCATGTCCACCAAATACCTCACTAAAATTTGTGTATAAACCCCTGAACTTGGATGCCTCCTTGACATCCTCAGTTGGAGTCCCTTTCAGCTACCAAGAGCTTTTCTTTGTTATCTCTGTTGTAGCTTATACCTAAATGTCCTCCCCTAGTCTCATGCGCTCATCAGTGAAGCTTTTCAGAGGTGGATCTAAGGTATGGGAATATGGATTATGGATATGTGTAACTGGATTAGTTCACTGATTGGCTTAGCATAATTCTGAATGTGGCTGAATAGATTTATTGAAGACAGAAAACCCACCCTAGGTGTGAATGGCATCAACCAATAGGCTTGTAGCCTGATGGAATAAAGAGGGAAAGGGAGGCTCACTAATGCTGCTTGCTGCCTCAGGCCTGCCCTGCCCTAGACTGTTTTCTCTGCCATGCCCATCCTCCATGCTACTGTGCCTTGCAGCCAGCCAACTATGGACTGAAACTTCTAGAAACTGTTAGCAAAATAAACCTTTCCTCTAATTTGTGGGTATTGGGTATTTTGTCTCAGCAATGAGAAACTAGACACTCTCTAGTATCTCTACTTTTGGTTCATTCCTCAATTCTGTGGTTGGTGTTTTTATCTTCTGTCGAATGAGAGTTCAAAGAAAGGTAGCATCTTTGGTGCCCAAAGTGGGGTGCCCTTCTTTATGGAGAAGTAAGTGTGGCAGAAGGACTGTACTTCCCTTTCTTTTTCTATCCTTTTTGCATTCTAGGAAATAATTGGCACCCTGACACCAGTTAAAGCTACTAAAATCATGGGCAGCTGCTACTCTTGAAACAGTGGACAGGTTCCCTAGCAACCTCTTGGTTAATCCCCCACTGAAACCCTGGAGACAGTGGGGATGTTATTCAAGCAGGAGCTGGATTTCCCTCTCAGGCAGACCTCTGGATGTGAGGAACTGGTGAAAGCTAGTGTAACAATTGCAAGGCTCACGCTGGGGTTGCTCTCCAGTGGGTGTTCAAAGGTCCTCTGGTTGAAACCAGGTCCCTGAAGCCAAAGAGGGTGTCCAGCAGAGGAACTTCTGCCTGCCTAGCATGTCCAGCCTGCACTCCTCTGTGAGATAAGAGGCAAACTCTCTCAGTGTTCCAGGTATCCCCTTTCCAGGGGTCCTGAGACCCCCTCCATCAGAACCTTCTCATAACCCTCCATTAAGAGTTGAGCTGCAGGTCTGGGCTATTCTCTCTGCTAGTGTAACAGACCCCTTCTTCTTCAGGTGTCTTGATAGATTTAGTGGGCTGGGAACAGGTTAGGATCCTAGCTCACATTCGAGGCTCCCTCAATGCTGATTCCCCTGGTGTCTGGCCCTTGCCCTAGCTTCCAGGGAGCTAATACCTGGCAGATTGTGCCCTGGGCTCCCTGGGGAAGGTATCTAACAATCAGAGTTAAGGTTGAAGAAGAGTCTCTTATGCCTTGGTCCCATTATAATACACAGGAGATTAGTGTCACTCTGGTGAGGCATTTCTCCCACTGCTCACAGTGACGCTAATTTCTGAACTCACTTCACAGCTGCCTTTCTCCTTAGTCAGTTGAGGGTGGGCTTGCCTCAAGTTTTAGTCAGGTGGCCTGCTGCAGGGATCACTATAGATTCAGTCTCAACCACTTTCTTCAGGGTCTGGGAGAGGAACTACTATTTTTCTGGACAACAGCCATTTGGCATTACTGTCCCTGTTTTCTGGAGACTGGGTAATGGACCCGAACCTATCTATCTAGTATGAGGGTCAGGCCCTAGGTGCACCCTCCTGGGACAACGTGTCAACACATAGTGTGGCTAATGTCCATGAGCTCATGGAGCATGGTCCCCTCTCCTGCTGTCGAGAGCAGGGAGAGGTGGAGGAGAAAGAGCAGCAAAGGATGTAAAGGGGATGTCCTTTGCTCCTGGCCTGTCTTACAGATGCCCAGAGATGGGACTTGGAAAGGCCTTTCTGGTTACTTCTTCTTGGGCTGTATCCTTAAGAATTGAGAAAAAAGAAACCTTACAAAAAACTGTTGTGGCTATCAAAAAAGCAGTTTACATTAATAACTAATACAGAGGAACAGCTGTCAAAAGAGCAGTTTACCATAATTACTCTACTTCAGAGAGCCCCAAGGAGCCTGTACTGTGGTGATGGCTACTCCAAGATTAAGATAAACCATCAACCTAATGCTTTTTTAAACAGTCCCTGCTTTCATACTGTGGAGGTTTCTCTCTCCTTTCCCTTCTGATTCTTGTTAGTATTAACTTATTACAAGAGATCTGTTATGATTCACCTAAAAAGTGTTAATTAAAGACTCCTAAGAAAAGTTCTGACTAGTGTATTTGCAGGTATAAACTTTAAACTATAACAGATCATTATAGCTCAACTTGGCCAATATATCTGAGCATTTATTCTGGTTTAAAAGTAATTATTTTGTGTGTTCTATGTTTCTTGTTTGTCTGCCTGTTTAATCTATTTTAATAGCTGATTAAGGTACCCACTACTATTTCATTAAAGCTTTCTGAGTTCATATCAATTTATTTTTCCTACTCTTTTTGCCCTTGTAAACTTCTGGCTATTGTTGTACTTTGTGAATAATCAGTATATAGGTTTTTGGGGTGGTCAAACTCAATTAAGACATTACAAGATGAGGGCTGACGAGCTTGAGGCTCATGTGAGACTTGCAAATAAAAGCTTACACATTTAGTAACATAAAGGATATGTGTAATTTAGATTAATACCTGTTTCTGTGTGTTAACTTTCAGATATTGTCCTCCAAAGTTTTTATTTAAGTTGTCTTATAGATAGGTGAACACTCATTATATAGCCCAGATGCTTTTGTTTGCACAGATTAGTAGGGAGCTAATTTAAACTGGTTAATCAGGTAAGAGTAAAGACGTTTTTAAAGTTGGTGACATGTTTCTATGCAGGCTATTAGCCCATCAAGATAGTATCAAAACTGTTTTTATAAATACACTGTCTATTGCTGTCTGTGTTTGTCAGAGTTTTTCCTTGATCTAAAATAAAATGTATAGCTTACAAAAGTATTAATTGTTATGATTTGTTTCTCATGAGTCATCAAAAGTAATTGTTAAGATAAATAAGTGGGGATCCTTTTGGCTTGGGAAACTGCTGAACAAAACTCCCTCTGTGGCTGAAAAAGCAGCTGCCTGAAACCATTTGTTCAGTTTCTCCACTACTGGGTGTCTTTCCAGTCTTTCCCCCAGGGTCTTATGGTGGCACACCCCAAGAAATCTTATTAAGTATATCACTTAAGCAATAAGCTTTTCTTAAAATATTAGATGCTCTTAGTTAAATTTACAAAATTCGATTTAAAAAAGTTTACCTAGGAACAGGCCAAGGCAAAGCACAGCCTGGGTACCCACCCCCTCGCTCCTGATTACCTGGGCCTCCATGTTGGTCAGCTTGAGGGTCTGGGCTGTGGTCTGGGCCAGGAGGCTGGTGCCCAGCTCCAGTATGAAGCCTGTGTGCTTCTGGACTATGTTTTGCTGGGCCTGCTGCAGTTCCGTCCTCAAGATGGTCTGGATATTCTCCTCCAGCTGCAGGGGCACAGTGGGTTGGGTCACAGACAGGGGTTAGGGCAGCTTTTGTCCCTCCTAAGTGTCTCCATGTGGAACCACAGAGCAACCAGTGGCTCAGCACGTGCCAGGTCAGGCCATCCCCAGCCCTTGCCTGCATTATTCCTGCAGCTTTCTCCTGGCTTTTCAGCTTTCTCCAGCCTCCCCTTGGCAGCCAGAGGGACCCTGTTAAGCCTAAGTCAAGCCACACTCTCTTTTCTCATAGGGACATCCAACGGTCCCCATCTCACACAGAGAAAAAGCGAAAGTCCTCCCCATGACAGCAGGCTCCTCCCTGCCTGGGACAGCACTCTCGCTCCCTGTCTTAGCCTGCCTCCCTCCCTTCCTCCTCTCCATGTGCAAAGCCTCTAGAACATCCTTCTCACAAGTAAGCCTCTGCCCACCTCAGAGCCTTTGCACATGCTATTCCAGCTCCAGCATGAACCTTTCGCCCAACCACTCTAGCCTCCACCTACATGGCCCAATCCCTCTTGTCATCTCTGGTCTCTTTGTCCACTTACACTCTGAATCTACACTGCATGTCTATCTCCCTGTTCTCTCTCTTGCTCTCTAGAATGTCAAGTCTATGAGGTCAGGAACTTGATTTTATTCATCGCTTTATCTCTGTGTTCAGCCAATGCTTGGTGCACAGCAGATATTTAATAAACATATGCTTAATGAATTGATACTAAAGGGGAGCAGCAAGGGTCAGAGCAGAGGCCCCAAGTCATGCACTGGCCCCAGCTTTTCAAGGGAGAGCAGCCAGCGGGGGCTGGCCCCATCTTTCCCTTGTACAGTTCGCAGGTCCATCTGCCAGGCTGTGCTTTCTAACTTCTGGCCTTGTCTTTCTGCCAAGCAGGGTTGGACTCTAGTCTCCAAGGGTGCTATGATCCCACATGCTGTTGTTCATTTCATTAACAAGGCTGTGCTTTCCTGTGAGCTAGGAGGCAGGGCTGGTCTGACACCAGGCTCCAGTTGTAGAGGTGCACAGTATGTCCTCAGGCTTGGGGCCTGCATGCAGAGAGAGCTTTCCCTGCTTCTCTCTGTCTTGACTCCATGTCTCCCTCTCTTCTGCTCTTGCTGGCTCAGGCCACCATCCACACCCTGTCCCTCGCTCCTTCCCTCACCTTCTCCCTCAGTCTTCAGGGAGGCCGCAGAGGGTGGGGTGCTTCCAAAGGTCCCTGGGAAACCAGGGCTCCCAGGGAGAGGTGGTGAGCTGGGCTGGAGGCCAGGCTGTGGCTGCTGCCTCCTTTATCTCCTCCCTTTGTTTGGTCTCATGGGTGCACCCTGTCCCTGCCTCTTCCAGGGGTACTTTTGCAGGTTGGATTTCATTGTCTACCCCAGAGGGGTGCACCTGGTGGTGCTAGGCTTGATTAAAGCAGGGCTTTCCTCTAAGTGGGTCCAAATTCAGCACCACTTGGGAGCTGGTTAGAAGTGCAAGTTTCCAGGCCCACCCAGACCTGTGACACAGGGGCTCAAGCATCCCAGCTGTCTGCCCTTCAACAGCCTCTGGCTCTGTCTGACACTGGCTGCAGGGTGAGAAGCCTGGGCTTGGAGAGTGCAGGGACCCGGAGCTTCCCCTGGCCTTTGGCCCTCAGATCTCCGCCTCCTTCCTCAGCGTCATCACCGCTTACCAGTCCCTCCCAATGCACAAATGCGCTCTCCCAGCTCCCACCTGAGAATAACCCACAGCCCCGCCCGCTGCTCTCTAGTTTCCGTGCTTCCTGCAGCACCAAACTCCATGTTCTCACTTCCACACCCAGCCTACCTTAAACACAGCAATGTGCACTTATGGTACATTTCACACATATGCAAATACTTTAAACAGTAGCTGTGGTTTTGAATTCTTGAATGTACTCCCCAACATGTCTCTCCACTCTCAGGAAACCCCCTCCTGGCTCATGTTATACCCCTTTTCAGGGCCCTGCTTGATGCCATACTCAAAGGACATTTCTCTCCTGTGCTACCGAGCCTGCCAGCGGCACGGCCAGTGGAAGAATTTCCAGAGGACTCTGTCCTGAATTCCTCTTGTCCCTGGCTGCCCTCTGCTTTGTCAGGCTCCTATGTTCTGGGGGCTTTCATGGTCCAGTCCTGGACCCTCCTGTCTTTCTCTGTCTCTCTCTTAAGCTAGGGTCATCAATGTGGGATCACAGGGTCTGAGCAGAGAATTCAGTATGTCCAAGAACTTCAGTGAATGTGTAATTAAAACTTGTCATTTCCTTGTTATGAACTTAGCCCACCAACCAGCTCGTCCTATTGCTTCTGTGACCTCATAGCCAATAGAGATCACAAATATTTTCATATTCAACATAGT
The DNA here is from genome assembly GCF_000276665.1 of Chinchilla lanigera. Lineage (NCBI taxonomy): Eukaryota > Metazoa > Chordata > Mammalia > Rodentia > Chinchillidae > Chinchilla > Chinchilla lanigera. Next base: position 122,121 of record NW_004955596.1, read on the forward strand.
GGTTCAGTGTCTTCAAATATGATTTTTTTCTCCCTGTAACTTTGGAATTATGGACATTATCAAAACCACCACTAGATAATTCTTCGCCTTTATCACAGATTTACTTTTTAATTATGATTTCAATATTATTTTGGGTTCTTGTGTATTGTTCTATGTGTTCTTGAGAAGGTTCCATAAGCTTCACCAGGTACCAAATGCTGGAGGACCCAAGGCCCCCAGTGCATCAGGACCTGACACAGACCTGAAGTTGCTCCTGGACTTCCATGTCCCCTGTGCTAACAGTACTGTCACCATCTCCCTCTTGGACTTCTCCCGTGAATGTCCCACCTCTTCGGCCTCTCTGTACAGGTTTCCAGCAAACATCTAAAACATATAGCATCCTGCGTGGACCTCCGATTCTTTACATTCCCACTGCCCTGTCCCTGAAGCTCCCAGCCACTCTCCCATCTCAGTCAATGCCCCCTTTCATTTCCAAAGCACCAAACTCAGGTGTTAACCTTGACTTCACTTTTTCTTACCTGCCACACTCATTCCACCAGGAAGTTCTGTCTGCTGTGATCCCACTACGAATTGTGGTCCATTTTCTTCCCCCCTCATCTTCTCAGACACCTCTTGTGACCCTCTCCCTCTCTAACCTAGTCCCCAGAGATCCTAATGTGCAGCTGATTAGAGATATCGGACTGGGCAGAGTAAGTAGAGCTATGCTAAGGCTGGACTTAGGCTTTTCCATGCATAAGAACCTCTTTGAACCTGAATTAAAATGCAGTTTTTCAGATTCTGGTTTTCTACTATAGGCAGTCAAACAGCAAGTTCATTCCTGAGTTGAGTCTTCTGGGCATCTGCCCTGAGATCATTCCTCAGGGGCCCTAGTTCAGAAGACTTGTCCAAGGTCGCTACTTGCCAGACTAGGTTCTAAGACTCTGTGCCTCAGGGATTACCCAGGTCTGAGAACTAGGCTGGGGAATCAGGGTAGCTTGAGGTTGTCCTGAGACCGGAGCTCCCTAATTATCTTCACTGAGTCCCCACTGGACCTGAGGCTGCAAGTGCCTGGGTGGGACAAAGGACAACCACAGCTGGGTCTCATCACACAATTTGCCATGGCCACCCACCAGCCAGGGCTTTGGGATGGATAATTTGGGCCATATGGACCCAGTTGAGCTGGGCTGGGGCTCTAGAGGCCAACGCTGGCCTGGACGGTGGGGGTTGGGGCTGGTCTAGGGCTCAGACACCAGTAGGGCAGAGGAAAGATTCCAGTGGAGGAGTGGGCCAGGGTGGGACCTACTGCTCTCCTGGCCCTCACCCAACATCAGGACTGGCTCAACCCCTTCTCTGCCACCCTCAGACTGGGGCATTTGAGACCTGAGACACACGGCATAGGCTGCAGCCTCCCAGCTCTCCTCCAGCCAGCCAAGGGCTTGAGCTTTGGCCTCCAGGCTACCCTGTTCTTGGCCCTGGGTTCCGATTCTTTCCCTGCGACACTCTAGCTCTGACCCTTGCAGGGTGCTCTGTGTTCTGAGCCTCACTTCACAAGTCTGTGGCACAGCATAGTAAACCTCCTTTGTCTTGGTGAAAGGGCATTTTAATAAGTCCTGAAATGAAGAAAGGGAATTTGAACAGATAGGCAGTGGCTGGGAGAAGGAAGGATTTCCAGAGAGACAACAGATGCCAATCTGTGGATGAGCAACTTCCACAGCCAAGGAGCTCTCCCGGAGCCTGGTTTTCTCCTGCATTATTTATGCAAAATGGACTTTGGTGAATCAGTAAACAAATGTGGCCCAGGCATCCAATGGGCATGACTCAGAAATAAACAGGAAGACACCATTCATGAGGATGGCAATGTGGATGAACCTCAGCTACACCACGCTGAGTGAAATAAGTCAGACTCAGGGCTGCATCCTGTAGGGTTCCATTCTTGTGATTTTCTGGGAAAGTCGGAATCTGGGGGGTTGAGATCTAAGGTGGGGACTGACTATAAGAGAAGAGAGGGAAGTTTATGACAACGGTGTCCTATGTTGTACCTGGGGTGGTTGCAGGACTGGACATGTTTGTGCAAACTCAAAGACTTGTAGGTGAAAAGGGTGAATTTACTGTATGTGAATTATAGTTCAGTAAATAAAAAGTCCAACAACACCCAGCACTCAGCGCTTCCCCTGCCTTCTCATGGCCACCTCGCTGTGCCTGGATGTGCAGACACGAGGACGGGCTCTGTCCATGTTTGTCAAAGGAGCACGGGGGTCAGCTTGATGGGGGCACTGGATTTCCACAGAACAGGAGTCAGGCAGTTTGAGATAAGGTTGGGCCTGAGGCATCAGCCATGGAAAAGGGAGGGGAGAGGGGACCAGAGAGGCAGAGAGGGGACAGGGGAGGACATAGATTCAGAGGCTGGGGGCAGTGAGGGCATCCCTGGGGTTGGGGCAGAGGGAGCAGGTGCTGAGGGAGAGATAGTAATGGGGAGACTGCAAGAGGAAAGTTCCAGAAGGAAACAAGACCCTGTCTTGGTGCTCATGTAACTGTTCAACAAAAATGTTTGGATGAGTGTGTGTGTTGGGGGGTGGTCAGTGTCCAGAGCCCGCCAGGGCTCGCCAGCAGAGGTCTGAAGCACTCCTGTTCCAGGAGTGGTTACCAGGACCTTATAGCTCATTTTACCCTTTGCCATCTTGTTTTCCTCCTTTTACATATGAGGAAAAGCAGGCATTGAGAAGATGAGTTGAACAGACTGTGTATTGCAGAGGCCAGAGTTAAATGGGGCATTGAGAGGGAAAGGGCAGGGGAGGACGGAAGAAGGGTGGATGGACGTGATCGGCATGTATGCGTGTGTACAAATGTCACAGTGAATTGCACTACTCTGTACAATTGATATTCATTATACATTCTCATTTTTAAAATGCAGGCATCTGGGTTCCAAAGACCATGCTGTGTATTTTTCTTTTTCTTTCTCTCTTTCTTTTTCTTTCTTTCTTTCTTTCTTTCTTTCTTTCTTTCTTTCTTTCTTTCTTTCTTTCTTTCTTTCTTTCTTT
>NW_004955596.1:125237-127965 GCF_000276665.1 Chinchilla lanigera
CACAGACCACGAGGCTGAGGCTGTGGGCACGGCCTTCCCTACTTGGAGTGTACTAAGGTGGGGGACGCTGGACTCTCCCTCTTGCCCACCTTGCAGCCTCGTGCTACTTGCAGCCCTGGCACAGGGCCCTCATTTGCCCTCCAAGGACCTCACCACTGGACTTCAAAGCCCATATTTGTTTCTTTCACTGTTTTCTAGAGCTCAGTACTCACCCAGCAGGGCGCGTGGGCCACTGGGAAAAGCGAGTGTTGACAAATACACTGCATACATTTGAAGTCCTTCCTCTAGCTCATTTAGCGGGACCAATTAGAGAGGTGGGCAGAGATTATACCAGAACCCAAACTCTACGTAGGTTGGTACTCAAGTGTGGGTAAAGGTTCAGATGCACGGGTCTCAATACAAGGAGGAACCAGGAGACGACCAGGCAGCGGGAGTTCCTGTTTGGGCTTCACACCTGAACTGTGGCTCCCAGATCCCGTGCCTGGGGCACCTGTCTAAAGAGGGCTGCTGTGCCCATACCACCAGTGAGAACACTGGACCTATCTCCATCCCTGTCCGTGCCTAACATTTCCCAACAGGTGTCACCACTGCCCACCTGCCAGCAGCTCCCAGCTCCCACAGTCCCTGAGAGCAGAAGTCCAGAGAAGCAGTGGGAAGCTTCTGGCCCAGAGGTGATGTGGGATGGACCATGCTTGCTCTGGCAAGGCAAGGTCTGGGCTAGGAGTAGGTTTAAGAATTCTAGCCACCTTTTCACGGCTCTGTGTACTGCAAATTTCCTTTGTCAATAACAACAGCAACAATAATAGTAACAATAAAAGTGAAATAACCACCACTGTTGTACTGCAGGGTCCTTAGGTGCCCATTTGTGTTTAGGATAAAGCCTGGAAGGAGGGTGGGACATAAAGGTAGAGTGAATGGCTTGGCTATACAGCTCAGTGTCACCGCTGGCTGGCTCCTTCTGAGTCTCTGGGCTGGGAATCTGTACCCAGCTAGCACCCTTTGGCCTCAGACCCCTTGCTAAGCCCCTTCCTGTGCAGGGCCTCATCTCATCCTCTGTGCAAGATTTTTATGATTATCACACCCATTTCACAGGTGAGAGAAATTAAATGAGTATGCACAGCTCCAGTGGTAACAAGTGACCCAGCCAGTACTGGAACTCTGCCAAGAAGCCATGCTCCCTTCCTGCCTCCCTGTCTTTGGCTCTGAGCCTCCATCAGAGGAAAAGCACCTCCCAAGTGTCCTTCCTGGTGAGAGTGTAGGGTATTTGGGCAAAGGGTAGCCATGGTGAAGTGCTGACACAACCTCCCAGCCACACTGCAGACTGGGTTAGTTGGGAGCCTGCAGAGAGAGGGGCCCCTGTCCTGTGCTTGGGCTGAGCCTCAGATCCCACACAGGGGGTTTATTCTGCAGGCTTGTGGTCTGGAAGGCATCCAGCTCTTCCTGGGGCCTGGGGGACTTAGGATGGAGCCACAGTGGGGTCCTCTGCCCCAAGTCCCTGTCAGTGACAGTGCCTGCAGTCCCACCACTTTTGCTGGATTCTTTGCCCTTGAAGGCTTCCTAGGCACCCCATGGCTGTCCAGCAGCAGTAGGAACCCCTCTCTGGCCTCCCTCTCATCGAGTCATTCTCTAGGCCCTGAAAGGTGGGAAGTCCTATCCCACCCTACGCCACCCTCTGGTTTCAGGTTGAAGTTCCCTCTCCTTAGCATGGTTCTGCTGTAGGAGCTTCAGGAACACTTCTAACAGAGCATCTGGCACACAGTAGGTGCTCAACAAAGAAATAGTTCCTCTTACCCTGTTAGCCTCACAAAGCTGGCTGAGTAAGTTTGCAAGAGACAGGTGAGGCTGTGTGCACTGCTGGATTCCTGACACCCAGCAATGTGCCTGGCATCCAGTGGGTGAGGAATCAGTGTTTGTTGACTGAGTGAGTGAAGATGGAATCAGGAACCCTTAGCCCCCAAGTCCCACATCCTCACTCTATGGGGAAACAGGCCCCGGGAGGGTATAGCAAGCTCGAGCAATTGGGGCTGAAACATGAGTCCTGGAACCCAAATTTGTCATTCAGGTTGCTGCTGTTCTTGTTAACACCATCACCTCCACCGAACAGATGGGAGAGTGAGGCCTTGAGTGGGGTGGGCTGGGGCAGACCCTGGCCCCTGCGGAGCCAGGCAGCAGAGTCTGGCTTGGCTTCTCTTACGAGGATTGTTCTGGCCATTACTATTACTGCTTCTTGTTATTTTTATGTCCAGGTGGCCGGAAGAGTGTCACCTTTCCCAGGATGGGTCCCAGCCCACAGTGACCCTGGAGGCTGAGCAGGGCTCTTTCCTGGCTCCCACCCTCCTCTCCAACCTCCTGCCTGACCCATCCTGATTGCTCACCTGGGCCCTGCTCCACCAGGTGCATGAGCTGCTGCAGATTCTCCAGGAGCTGGTTCTGCTTCTGCCACAGTTGGCTGGAGTTGCTGCTGGCAGCATACAGGCTGCGCTGGATGCTAGCAAGGGTGCTGCCCTGGTGGCTCAGCATCTGGTACAGTTGGTCCTTCTCTACATGGAGACCGGCCAGCTGGGTTTGCTGCTCTGCCTCCAGGTCATGCAACTGAGTCTCCAGGTTGCTTCAGGGCAGGGAGCACACGGGTGAACCCACTGTCCAACTCCTCATTCACATCCTCACAGGGAGGTCCAGGGGGGTGGGGCCACGCATCCCACAGTCTATGCCCATAGGAGGCAGGGGA
>NW_004955596.1:135612-171733 GCF_000276665.1 Chinchilla lanigera
TCTCTCTTTCTTTTTCTTTCTTTCTTTCTTTCTTTCTTTCTTTCTTTCTTTCTTTCTTTCTTTCTTTCGCAGTATTGGAAATTGAACCCAGGGCCTTCACACTGAGCTACATCCCCAGTCTTTTTTATTATTATTATTTATTTTTTATTATTTATTTATTTTTTAAAGACAGGGAATTTGCTAAATTACCCAGGCTAGGCTTGAACTGACCTCTGACCTTTCTGCCCTGTGGCAATGGGCGTGTGTCTGTGTTTGAAGACCAAAGAGGAGATCGGTAACAATGATCTCTGAATGTCTTTTCTGTAGAAAATGATGCACGCGGCTCAAGATTGGGAAAGGCAGCTGTCAGTTCCAGGTAAAAGCTTAAGCAGAGAGATCAATGGCCCTGGGCTCGAGTGGCAGCTTTCAGCTGTCCAGCAGGGTGACCTTGGGCAATACTTCTACAGGACAGGACTTCTTCCCTGAATGCTGATGATCCCGGCTCCTACCTCCAGGGTTGTCAGCAACATTCCTAACATGACCCATGCAAAGTGGGGTGCGTGAGTACACAAAACCAAGACATGACAAATTCTGCTGTATCTGGCTCATGGCTTAGTACACAGCTACCAAAAGAACAAGGCTGAGTGTCCTCAGGAGCCGATCTGAAAGGTCTCTCGCTGCAACCCAGCAGTGTCACCCAACGTCCAGCTGCAGTCCTGAGTCTGATCTGGGCCTGAGCCACTGTGCTGGCGGCAAGGAGCCTGTTCCTGTCATGGCCTGGCCATTTCCTTTCAGTGTCTGTGACGTGGCTTCCACGAGCCTCAGTGGCCCTGTGAGAAGATGGGGCTCTGGGAGGAATAAAGGAGACGCCCTGGAATCTGTGCTCCAAAGCACTGGGACTCCTGGCTGGTTTGCTGTAGGGCTTAGCACAGTACCTGCACCTAGGAGGTGCTTACCAGGACTCATTAAACACCTGTGTCTGTGCTTCCTTCGGCCTCACCTCTCATAGGTGAGGAGATGGGTGTGGGGAAGGGCTTGGGTGAAGAGCAGCAGACCCAGTTTGTCATTATGCCTTAGAGGTCCCAAGATGGTGAGCTAAGAGTTTATCAATTTTACTTAATCTTTCAAAGAACCAACTTTTCAATTCATTGATTCATTGTATTGTGGATTTAATAATCAAGCTCAGTCATGTAGCTTAATACAAAGTCAACACTCAAAAATCAATAGCATTCGTGTACACAAACAACAAACTTACTGAGAGAAATTAGGGAAACAACACCCTCCACATTAGTATCAAAAAATGAAATACTTAGGAATCTATCTAACAAAGATAGTAACAGATCTTTACATTGAAAAGTATAGTATTCTGAAAAAAGAGATTGAAAGTAGAAAGAAAATGGCCATACTCCCAAAAGCATTATAAGATCCAATGCAATCCTGATCAAAATACCAATAGCATACCTCACAGAACTAGAGAAAATATTCCTAAATTTCATTTGGAACCAGAAGAGAACTAGAATAGCAAAAACAATTCTGGGCAACAAAGGCAAGACAGGGGGCATCAAAATACCTGGCTTGAAATTATACTACAAAGCTATTGTGTTAAAAACAGCATAGTGCTGGCAAAAAATAAGACCCAAGGATCAGTGGAAAAGATTAGATGCAGAAACAACTCCAAACACACTCAGCCACCTTATCTTTGACAAAGGGGCCAAATACATTCACTGGAAGAAAATTGGCCTCTTTCATAAATGGTGCTGGATAAATTCGCTTTCCATATGCCAAAGGTGAAACCTATATCCATGTTTCTAACCATGCAATAAACTAACATCAAAATGGATCAAAGATCTATATATTAAAACAGAAACACTAAATCTGCTAGAAGAGAGACTATGTAGAACTCTTGAAGACAGAGGTGTAGACAAAGAGTTCATAAATAAAACCTCAATCACAGAAATATCACAAAGAATCAACAACTGGGATCTCATCTTATTAAAAAGCTTCTGCACAGCAAAATGAACCACCAACAGAGTGAAGAGACAACCCACAGAGTGGGAAATATTTTTTGCTGTTGTTCCTCAGACAAAGAACTAATATGTAAAACATATAAAGAACTCAAAAAAGCAGACTCCCCTAAATTTAAAATCAAAAGATGGAAGTCTGAGATAATACACATTTCTCAGAAGAAGTACAAATGGCAAATAAATATATCAAAAAATGTTCAGCATCACTGATTATTTGAGAGATGTAAATTAAAACAACACTGAGATTCCATCTCAACCCGTAAAGAATGGCTATCATTAAGAAATCAACCAATAACAAATGCTGGCAGGGCTGTGGGGAAAAACGAACCCTTCTCCATTACTGGTGGTAGTACAGACTGTACAACCGCTATGGAGATCAGAGTGGACATTCCTCAAAAAACCAGGATTAGAGGTCCCATTCAACCCAGCTATTCCCCTTCTGGATATCTTCCAGAAAGAACAAAATGCATCATATCACAGTGACATATGCACACCTATGTTTACAGAAGCACAGTTTGTAATAGCTAAAACTTGGAAAGAGCCCAAAGGCCCATCAATCTATGAATGGGTAAAAAGATGGATGAACTTGAGACATTTCTGGGTAATGGATGCACCTTGAGACCATACTCTTAAGTGAAATAAATTGGACATGCATGTGTAAATATTGCCTTGTCTGTCTGGTGTGAGAAACCAAAATGTAAATAAGGATCAAAGTGTATAATAGATAATAATAGTATAAACTGTGAAATAGTAATAAATTATTCAAATGGAACTAAGAGGGGGAACAGAAGGAAGGGAAAAGAAAACATGCAAAAAGAAGGAAAAATGGAAACAAAGCTTTTGTAAATAAGGAGAGGGAGAGGGGTTGAAGGGAGGGGAGGGGAATGGCGAGAAAGGAGGACTTAAAATATATCGTGTGTAGGCACTAACCCCCTATGATAAATGAGATCATTAAGTATCTCTAAATTGTACCAATAAACAAATTTTAAATGCTCTAGTGTAAGACAGGAAGTGGGAAACCGGAATCCGGACAACTTACCCCGACTTGGACCCTCTGTGCCCCTGAAGCTTCCTGAGCTCTAACTAGAAGCCACATGTGGCACCAAGAACTCATTTGATCTCCACCATAGCCTCCACATCTACTCTGTCCTCACCTCACTGATAAGGAAACTGAGGCCCGGAATGGCAGAGCAGCTGTCTGAGGAGACACAACAAGCAGTGGAGTCAGATTCAAGCTGGGTCAGTGGACCCTGGTGGGGCTGCATATGCAGAGATTCATCGGGCCGCAGGCAGAGATTCTGGGGACCCCAGCTTTCAAAGGTGCCCTGATAGCAGAGGTGCCACCTGCCTGTCCTCTGGCAGAATCCCAGGGCAGCTCCTTGGCTGAGGCTCTCAGGAAGACATTACAGAGGGAATGATCTCCCTGTGTTCCCAGGGCCTCCTGGTATCAGGGACCCGCCCGCAGTGGACAGGTCTTGTTCAGGGGCCAAGAAACTGGCCAAATGGCTGAGAGCATGGGTTCTGGCATCAGATGGCCTGTGATTGAATGACCTTACCCTTTCTGGCTATGTGATCTTGGGCAACTCACCTAACCTCTGGTGCCTCAGTTTCCCCACCTATTCATGGACAAACAATCTCACTCCATAGGGTCACCGTGAGAAGTAAATACAATCATGTGCACAAAACACACAGGGCAGTGTGTGGCGCGTGCTGAGTGCTCAATAAAGTCCCCCTTCATCTCTCTTTTTATCCTACATTTGCTCTTGGAGGCAGGAAGCTCTTGAGTTCCACTTCACAGAGAAGCCAATCAATGTAGGTAAGTTTCCTAGGGTCCCACAAGTGGTCAGTTGTCCCCAGGTTATGACACCTACACCTCAGCTCAGTCTGTCCTGGACCCATAGGTGGCTCAGCTGACTCTGAGGTTAAGCAAAGGACCCTGAAGTCTGGCTACAGGTGGAGTTGGCACATCTGGGCTGCCTGCTTGCATCTCCTGTGAGGAGGAGAAGGGGAGAGGGCATGCATGCACCCAAGTTGGCCTCAGTGCTTGGGGCAGGAAGGACAGAGCCAGAAACACACGGCTTGCCCTGCAGGATGCCCTGACCCAGCCGTTGAGCAAATAAACCCAGCCCTCTTGGGGACAGAGCCAGGGGCTGCTGCCACTCAGGCTCCCCAGCCTTGCCGGGCACAAAAGCTGGTCCTCCTCAGGCAGAGGACATCTGAGCTAGCCATTTCCAGCCCCTCCTTGGAAAATAATCCTGTTCCTCCAAGAAGCAGAGGCTGCTTGCCCCACCCCTGCCGCAGTGCCCAATTGCTGAGAAAGATGCCAGCAGCAGGGTTAGAACAAACCCCAAGATACTTGGTTCGGCAACCCAGATTCACATCTAGCTTGGATAACTGAAGGCTGAAAATGCCAAGAATTTACGGGCAGCCTGGGGAGGCTGGGATGGCTCAGAGTCCCAGCCAGTTTGGAGGCTTTCCTGGCCCAGATCCCACACCGGACTCCTACTGGATGCTCTTCTGACCCCAGTTCAGCCAGGCAAGGCCTGGACAAAGCTAGGCTGAGGGACCAACCTATTCTGAGGTTTGACATCAGGGACCTGGCTCCAACTGCAGAGGCTGGATAGTGCCAGGTTGAGAGTCCCCTGCCCACCCTCTGACCCTCCTGGTCTGGCCTGAGTGCAGAAGAGTAGATATCCCAGCCCAGCAGCCTGGCGGAGGTGAGGGCCACCAGCCATGGGGTCCTTGGGTCCTGAGTCTCCAGTGTGGCTGCCCAGGGAGGTAGAGGCATGAGGTGTGGTGGCAGGGCTGGCAGGGGAGGAACTGGGGGACAGACAGGGAGAGACTAGAGAGGCAGCCAGCCAGAGAGGAGACATGGAGTGAGCAGGAAAACTCTGTGGGCAAGAGGGTGTGGGCCCAGCCTGGGGCTCCTGGCTGGCCTCATTTTTCCTTTCTCTCCTGTCCATAGCAAGGTTTATTCTGTGGGCAGCAGAGAGAGGGGCGAGGGCGATGGCACTTCCTGTCTGGGAGAACTTGGTAACTTGCTGTGTGCAGGTGCTCCACCTGTCCTGCCTCTTGCCGCGCACCCAGGTGGGGAGCAGGTGCCCCTGCCCTCCCACCTCCCAGGGAGGCACTGAGTGAAGGCTGGCTCTGGGTTCCGGCATCCACAGTGCACCCTGGAGGCCCTGTGGCTGACCAATGGACATCCCAGCTTGGCACTCTGTCCTGGCTCAGCACTCCTGGGCCAGCAGTCCACCCAGATGAGTGGGTGAGCTGAGCTCAGAGCTGATGCACAGCCCACCCCTATAGCCCACTGTGTGAGTCACTGGGCAGAAGGAGGAAGGAGAAGGTAGAGAGGAGGAGAGAGAGGCAGGGGAGGACAGGGAGCAGGGCAAGGAGCGGGCTTCTTGTCCCATGTGTTCCAAGCATGGCCAGCACGCAGCATGCCCGGGATGTGGACATTTCAGGCAGAAGGGAGTGTCCCACTGTTCTCCGCTCTTGAATTTCTGTTTCCTTGAAGCCCTCCAGAGTGAGGAGAAAGAATCTTAGTTGGACTGAGGTCTGGGTCAGTCATTACTGCTGCACCACTCTGACAATTCACTTCTCTGCTCTGCCTTGATTTCCTCATCTGAGACTAGGGGAACAGGAGCAGAGTCAGGGGTATGAACTGAGCACTGGCTGCCTGGCTCTCACAACAGAGAGTCTCCCTGCATCTTCTTAGATGCACAGGTCCTGCTGAGAGCGTGGTGATGGTGATGGAGAAGATGTTAGACAATGTTCTAAAACTTATTGCTCTCCTTATAGAAGGCCACAGCACATGCCAGGAAGGTGGCTTTGAGTTGCAGAGGTTCTGTGGTACATCCAGGAGAAGGACCAGAGGACCTACCCAGCCACAGCCACAGAAGTCAGGGAGCATCCCTGCCAGGCTAGAGAGAGCTAAAGGGAGAAAGGATGGGAGAAAGAACCAATTAGGGGCAGAGAGAGGACCCCAGAATTGCGGGGCCCATGTCTCTATTTCCAGGGAGAGTCTGTATTTACTGAGCATTTGCTATATGCCTATCCTGGCCAAGGACTTGCCAGGCATTGTCTCGTTAAATCCTTAGACAGGTAGGTACTAGTGTCACCTCATTTTGTAAAGGAAACCAAGGTTTAGAGAGGTGAACAGTTTGCTGAGATGAGGCAGAACTGGGGCTCGAATGCTCACACTGGGCTACAGAGCTTGCCTCCCACTTTTCAGGTTCTGCTGCTGCCAAAGCTGGTGACAGACCCAGGGAGAGTGACAACCAGGTATGCTCAGGCCTGCGGGTGACTGTGGCAGGGGGCACTCAACCCAAGGGACCCTTTTCCAGGAGATAATGCAGTAAACACCTTCCTGGACTGCACCAGAAACTGGCAGGACTGGGAACCTGCTGAGGACACAGATACGGATAGGTCACATTCTCAGCCCCAAGGATGCCTGTGAGCCTTGAAGTGTGTGACCAGTGGTGACTAAACTTGAGCTCAGAGTTGCAGTGGCTCAGGTGGGGACTGTGTGGAATTGAGCCTTCCACTTCTGTCCTTCTGGAGAGACATCTGTGTCCTTAGGATGCGTGTAGCCAGGCAGCAGGCTGAGAATGGCATGTCCCCAGCCGCCCTCTGCATACTGTCACATTCTCCATATTGCAGATGGGATAAACGAGACTGGTTCATCCATCGCCATGTGACAGGTAAGTGCCAGGCTGAATGTAAACTTGGACTGGCTAGACTCCCACATCAGTGCTCTTTAGCATTCCATGCTCCGCATGACGAGAGCTCTGGCCAGGACTTCCAGGCTGGGTGGGGGACACCTAAAGAGGACACTGCACCTCAGGCTGAAAAATTGGGACAGGGGAGCTGCTGGGAAGCATCTGACCCAGAAGACCGTCAGGTGAAATCCATCCACTGGCTCAGCCAAGGTTTGCAGCAGCCGGGCACTCAGCGGACCCAGAGAGGGACAGAAGAGGCTTAGGACAGGAAGCAGGGATGGCTATGTTCCAGGGCAGCACCCAGGGAGACAGGAGAAGCCAAGGCCACAAGGTAGATGGATCTGCTGCCTGGGGTGAGGTGGTGGCAGAGAATACTCCAGCACCTCAGAAACATGTTCGTGTATCACTTGCTTAACAGATTTCTCTGCACTGGCTCTGTGATAGTGCTGTTTGAGGGACTGGAGACCCAGAGTGAGCAAAACAGACTTGGTCCCCACCCTCTCAGAACCCAAAACCCACATCTAAGGCTAAATGCTTTGGGATCATCACACAGCAACCCATGTTAGGAAATGAGCAATGGTCAAGGGGTCAGGGTGACCAGTCAGGATAATTATGGCAGTGACAGAGGGTCCCTTGGAGGCTGTGATGTGTGATCAAAAGCCTCAGGGTTGGAGTGAGGTTCATGGGTGTCTAGACTAGGGCATCCCAGGGATGAAGGATATTGTTCTTATTCTGATGAATTGGAACCCTAGGAGTATAACGTCGCACTTAGGTTTGTAGGGACCCCTCTGCTGTCTGGGTGGAGAGTGAAGAGGAGGAAGGCAGGAGACAGGCCACAGGAGGAGGAAGGCAGGAGACAGAGGCAGCCAGTTCAAGTGGGAGTCAAAGAGGGAGGGAAACAGATGGAGTGGGTGTGTGGTGTCACAGCGCAGCCGGTGGGGGCAGTTCCTGGAAGGATGGTGCTGGTCACCAGTGTTAAATTTGCTAACAATCAGGGAAGATGAAGCTTGAGCTGGTACTGTGGGACTTGGGAACCAGAGTGGTGTTAGGACAAGGGGTAAACGGCAGTGAGGAAGAAGGGGCAGAGCCTGTGGCCTTCTGGGGGCTGGGAAGAGGCTCCTGACCCCCATCCCTCCCTTCTCCTCTGCTTCCTCTTCCTTCTTTTCTACCTGGGAGACCCTGGGGTGTGATGGACTGCAGAGACAAAGAATCCCCCCAGAAAGAAGTCCTGGAGATCAAGGGTAGGGTGGTGGCTACAGAGGGCTGAGGAGATATAAGGTTCCAGAGGCTGGGAGTAAAGAGTGGCCACCACAGGTAGGGACCCTTTCCTTAGAAGCCCTGGCAGGTGCACAGTTGCCTCCATAGCCCCCAAGTCTCCTGTAAGCAGGAGATTCCTGTCTGAGAAGGGGACAGGCAAGGACCGGTGAAGATAGGGCAGGAAGAGGAGGTGAGCCTTGGGATGTCTCAGGGGCCCTGGGGACTGGCTGCCTGGAGACCTCTCAGCTGGGAGGTCAAGTGTGCCTTCCAGGAGGACAGAAGTGGCGCTTGGGGCAAGGCTGGAGGGAGGGAACATGGTTGGGGGTGGTGGAAAGGTGTGAGAAGCTGGGCAGGAGCAGGGACAGGGGTGAGTGTGCACATGCACACAGGTGTGGAGGCAGACTTGAGGTTAGATCCTGCATGGCCTCTCCGCCCTGCGGATGGTTGAATGCATGAGACAATCCTTAGGAAAATGGGGGAGGGGTTCCCAGGACTTCCATTTACAAAGCTTCCTACATCATCCCTCTGCAGTTCTACTTCTTCCATGTGTCACACCATGTGATATGTCATACCAGTGTGGGTCCCATGCTGCAGGTAGGTAAACATGTGCATTTTGGGGAGCAAACCCCACCAAATGGACATGAGATTTAAACAACCCTGAAACCACAGGGGCAAGAGTATCCTCCTATGTCCCACAGGGAATACTCTCATCTCTAGTTGGCTCCACTCTGCGGAATGTCCCTGCACTGTGTCCTTTTCCCTTGGCGGATCCTACTTAGGGGGCCCAGCCAGCTGCACCCAGGACGCCATTGGCCATTACTCTGCCCACCCTGCTCCAGAGCGAAGCCTGCCTCCTTCCACTTTGCCTCACCGGGGCAGGTGCTCCATGTTGGCTGAAGGACAGAGTCAGGGGATCCTTTAGCAGGCTTGGCCTTGACCCACACTGCTGTGGGCCTCTGCTGCTGTTCTCTGCCTCTCGGCATCTGATTCACCAGCACGAATGATTCTGTCCCTGCAGAATCATCCCCAAGCTGCCCAGGCCTCTGTCACTTTGTGCCTGGTGGTTGCAGCGGCCACAGGGCTTCCTTCTGGACTCCTAGCATCCACCTGTCCCCTACACCTCATGCTATTAAATCAAAAGCGGCAGTGTAACTACCCCTCGAAACTCTTTTGTGGCTCCTGTGACATTCAGTGCAGAAGCCAAAGTCTTCCTATGGGGCCCATGTGGTCTTAAGGTCCTGCCACGGCTGGCCCTGCCCTCACCTCTTGGATTCAGCGTATGCCCCTCTTCCTCTCCTCTGGCCACGGTGGCCACTTTGCTGTCCCCAGGCAGGTGACTGCATTTCATCCTTGCAACCCTGGTACTCATGTGTGCCTCAGTGGGACTGTGCCCACAGACACCTGTGTCACTTCCCTCTGGAGTCAGAGGCCACCTCCTTCTTCTGTGCCACCCTCACAAGTGATCTGAGCTCAGGCGGCCAGGCCTGGCCACACCCCGCCCTCCTCCCCTCCTTCTGATGGCATCACCATCGGACACAGTAGACATCTCTTCATGGCCTCTTTCTCCCTCTCGTCCAAAAGGGACAAATTGTCCTCCCCACACTGTCTGCTCACCTAGGACTGGCCTGGCCTGTGTTCAGCAGAAGGCCCGCCTGCACAGAGCCAGCCTCCCTGTTCCGATGCCGCCCAGTCTTGTCTTCTGGCGTCAGACCTACCCGGGCCCCTGTTGGACCTCCTAGCCCAATTTCTGTACCTTAGAGCCCAGCCCTCTGTGCCCAGCAAGGCCTCTGCACCGCATGCTACACCTGATGGTGACAGCCCTGCAGCTGCCCACGCTTCACAGCCCCGGTCATACCTTCTCCAGCCTCTGTGTGCTGTTCCTCAGTGCGTTCTCCAGCTTTTCCATCTGATGGGTGAACAACAGCCTCATCTGTATGGTGAGGGACTGGTTTTTCTGGGTGCTGTAGGAAGGCCCCAAGGTGGGGGATTCTGGGCTGCAGGGCTGAAGCTCGGGCACCCAGAAGGTGTAGCTGCACTGGCCATTCTTGAATTGATACTGCACCTTACCCTTGAGTGCCTGCTGTCCCTTCTTTTGGGCTGTAGTCATGGCGGCCACGAGGAAGAGGAGGCTGCCCAGCAGCATGGCTGGTCGGGAGAGCATCCAGAGATGTGAGATGGGCTGAAGAGTCCACTCAGAGCCCCCACTGGCTGTCTTGCCTGCTACCCAGCCTTGTGCCTGGGACACGAGTGTGAGCTGTGTCCCTGAAGGGACAGGTCCGTGGAGGTCCTATAGCTGCAAACTCCTTTGTGGCCAGCTCTGTCTGTGGCTGTTTATACTGCAAGTCCCACAGCTCTAGGGCTTCCTGGCCTCTGCTCCCCTCAGGCTGCCCCTCACCTCTGCTCTGGTCCCTTCCTTTCTCTTCCTCTTGCCCCCAAGCAGTCACATCGGCTACTCTGCCCACCTTGCCTCTGAGGCCTGAGACTCCAATCTGGGCCTGGCTTTCCCGGAGTGGTGGAAGGAGAACATGTGGACACAGGCACACAGCACACAGCACACTGCACAGCACACAACACACAGCACACAGCACACTTACAAGTCCCACAGCTTCAGACGCAGGGCTTCTGTGCTCCCTTCCTGGCTCTGCCTCTCTGTCTCTCCTCCCAGCCCTGCCCTCCAAGGCTGGGTTCTCAAGTTTCAGCCCCTAAGCTTCCCCTTCTCAGTCTCTCCACCTTCCCCTTGGGTTCCCTGTTAGCTTGGACCATGGGCAAGGGCAAGTGACCCCTGGAGAGCACAGGGAGGGCAGGGAAGCCTGGGTATAGCTGCAGAGAGGCAGCCTAGCCGTGTGTTTCTGGAGACAGAGAAGTGAGTGCACCAGTGTGGAGCTGGTTCCTGTCCCCACTTCTCCTCCAGGACCTGGGGATGCTGTGTACCCTGGTGTGGCCCTGACCAAGTTGCTGTGGCAGTGATAAGTTGTCATGTCCTGGGGTAGGTTGTCCTCCGGCTGGCCTGGGGTGATGACCCATGGGGAGGAAAGCTTGGGGTATAGTTGTACCTTGGACAGGCTGTGCACCCTTTCAGATGCACGGGCCCTACGCCCTGCTGCCCCGGGGGCCAGGAGCCCTCACTGGGCAGCTCTACCTCTCCCTAACCTCTAAACCTAGGGAGCCCCCATCTCTTGCCTGAGGACTGCATGTGGGTCTGCACCCTGGGGGCTGTGGGATTTCCGCTTTGTTCTTCAGCATCTGGCTCCACTAGCCCTGTGCTTTGGGCGAGAACCCTTGTGTCTCTAGGCCTTTGTTTCTCTTACACTGAGAACACCACCCTGCTCACCTTGTAGGGCAGGAGAGGTAACTGAGATAGGGCAGTGCAGCGCTGCGTGAACATGGAGTGACTATTACTGTGCTCTGACTGTGACCCCGCGCCCAGCCCACAGAATGCAAACCCCCCTAGGACAGGGCTTCCTGCTTGGGGCCTGGGCGCCTCTCTCCCTGCTCCTTTTCTGGGATCCTGGGCTGACCACCGCTCAGTATTGCCTCTTTCCTTTTGTTTTCCTGAATCCTGATAAATTTCTGAATGGGCAGGCTGCTTAGGGGAACTGTGGAACCAGGAGTTCATCAGGGAACAGAGGACACTGCGCCAGGTGTGGGGCTCTGACCAGAAGAGGAGCTGCCGCTGACCCCAGCTGCCATGTCTCTGCCACCCAGTGCTACTTTGCTGTCTTCCCTGCAGATGGCATTCTGTTTTACAAAAGAAAAATTAAACCTTGCTCAGAGTAGCTGAGTGACTTGTCTAAGGTCACACAGCCTCAAGGATTTGACCATGAACTGAAGAGGGAGGAAAGTTCAGCCACTCTGGGCTGCCCCACTGCCATTCCCTCCCTGCTCCTGGCTTGGCCCCTTCAGCCTTGCCTTTGTGTTTGTGCTTTGGAGATAGAGTTCTCACCATGAGGTAGGTGTGGGGGGTCTTGCAGTGGCACCCAGATGACAGTGGGAAGCTTCCAGCCTGGAGGTGCATGCACACATGCTGATGGATGGATGGATGGATGGATGAATGAAATATGACTTGCTGCCATGAACTTGGCTGGACCTGTGCCTTTGTGAAGCCACCATACTGGAGACACCAACAGGAGAAATCAGGGACACTCAGGTGTGACAGATGAGGGAGGAAGCCTTTGGAATGACCCAAGCTCAGTGACCATCTGATGGCTGAATCACCAGAGACTCAGGCAGGGCTTCCAAATTGGGTTGCTCCAAACTTCTGGCCCCCAGAACCCTTCGGTATTTCCTTTCAAGCCGTTAAGTGTTGGGGTAACCTGTTGGCAGCCATAGTAATTGGAGTAACAGGGATGGAGAGGCTAGGGCATGTGGACAGCAGTGCTCTGGACAGAGTCACATTTCACTCACTCATTTGTTCATTGTCTTTCAAGACCAAGTTCCAAAAGGTACAATAGATACAGTGAAAGGGAAAGAAACTGCTCCAAAGGAAAGAACAACTGGGATGGGAGAAAAGAGAAAAGAAGGGGAAAAAAGATATGTGTGTGTGTGTATATATATATATATATATATATATATATATATATATATATATATATATATATATATAAGATAGTTAAGGTAATTGTACTGCTAATTTCTATTAGTTCATTGACTGGAACCATTAGTGCTTATATTGTCTGACTAGTTTTGCATGTCTATATCTGGTAATCTGAGCAACTGCTTCGAATATAACAATATGCAATATCATAGAATCAGAGAACGATATCACCTTGTTTTGAAGTTCTGTATAGTTTTTACTCTTTTTTTTTTTGTCTCTTTAAAACAAGCTTTGGAAGTTAAGCACTCTCACATTGTCTGGTCTAATGATGCTCTATCACCATCTTAAATTCTTTTTCTTCTTTTTGTTTTTTTTGAAACAGGGTCTTGCTATGTATTGCAGGTGGGCCTTGAACTCACACTATGTAGCCCAGGCTGGCCTTGAACCAGTGGTGATCCCTATACCTCAGCCACATGAGTGCATGAGTGCTGGGATTATAGCTATGCACCACTATACCATGCTGCCATCTTAAATTCTTAATAACTTGGAAGCCAAGGATTCTCTGCTTGTTGTGATTAGGCAGCCAGTCCTGCCCAGAATCCTGAGCCTCTCCCTCCCACCCTTGCCGCTGGCCTGGCGTCTCACAGACCTGTTCCTCCTCAGTGATCCCTGAATACACTTTTCAGTCTGCACCTGTTGCTTATTCTGGGTGACCTAGGTCAGACTGTCTGGATTGGAATTCCGGCTGTCCCATTTGCTCTTGGGTGTCAGTTCAGCTAAATTGCTGAATCTGTCTACCTCAGTTTCTCCTTCTGTCATGTGGTGTTGATAATAGTAATTGCCCCGAAACCTTGTTAAACAGGTTAAAAAGCTGATTTTGGGGATAAGATGGTATCTCAGTGTAGTTTTAATTTGCATTTATCTAATGGCGAGCAATGTTGAATATTTTTTCATATATTAAGTGGCCATTTATACTTCTTCTGAAAAAGGGTGGCTATCATCAAACAGTCTATTAATAACAAATGCTGGAAAGGATGAGGAAGAAAGGGAACTCTTTTACATTATTTGTGAAAATGTAAATTAGTACAACCGCTATGGAAATCAGATTCCTTAAAAAACTGAAAATAGAAATTTCACTTGACCCAGCTATCCCTCTTCTTGGTGTCATCCCAAAAGAATTAAAATCATCATGTTACAGGGATACAGGCAAAGCCATGTTTACAGCAGCACAAATTGTATTAACTAGGTCTTAGAAACAGCATATATGTCCATCGGCAGATGAATGGGTAAGGAAAATGTGGTATTTATGTACAATGGAGTAATTCTGCACCATAAACAAAGATAAGCTTGAGTCATTCATAGGCAGTGGACGCAACTTGAGAACATAATGTTAAGTGAAGTAAATCAGACACACAAGCATAAACATTGCTTGATTTCTCCTATATGAGAAATAGATATGTATATACAAATAAGGTGCAAAATAGAAGATAGGTAAATAGGAAGGAGTTCCAATATACCATCCGAGCGGCCTACTGACCCAGACGCCTCTGATTTTCCCAGCCCAGGTGCCCTGTATTCTGCAGAGGGTAGAGCAGCAGCTGGGGACCCAGGCTCCTTGATTCACCTCGGTGTCTGCAACCAGCTCTCAGGGTCTCTTTTATGAGGGCTCCGATCTAGTCATGAGAGACCCACCGTACATCCTCACCTTCTCCCGGGACCCGGTCCCTTAATACCATCACCCTGGGGATGGTTGTCAATACACAAATCTTGGCACACGTATTTTTGTGCGGTTTGCAAATTCCTCCAAATCCTGATCTCAGGCTCCACGCTGTTCCCTTGGAATTTGGACCTGGCAACATGGGATCAGCTTCCTGTTTATTTATGCCCTCGGGCAGCCTGTGTTTTTGCAGAAACTTTTGCTTGAAAATTGCCCCCCAACCCCACTGTGCCCTGGTGTGGTGCTCTGGGAAGACTTCTAGTCCTTCTGATCTGTTCCTCTGCCTTCAGAGGGAACAGTGCTTCTGCCAGGCCCCCATCAAGGAGCTCACTCTGTGGTTTAAAGGCTGGGCAGGTCCCCACCTTCTAGACTGCACGCCCTCACAGCCCTGTGGCCACAGTCTCAATGTCTGTTTCCTGTCTTCTGGCTGGGCCCAGAGAAGTCTCTGTGAGTGTTTGTTGAATGAATAATCCATTGTAGGGTGTGAGCTAGAGCCACAGCCTGAAAGCTGAGACTCAGGTTATCACCCTGTCCTTAGGGCAGGGAGAACAGGAAGCTTCTGTGTGGTGACTGATATCCAGACACTGAGAACAAATCAACCAACCCTCCAGGTTATTACCACTTTGCCAATCCATTTCCACCATGGAGTCAGTGTGGAGAATATGCTTGTAACCCTCCAAAGACTTTGGTTTTTGCTCAAATAACTTGGGCAAAAAGGGACCTTATTGCCCGGTATAACTGAAAAGTTTAGGGATTCTAGCTCCAGGTGCAGCTGGATCTATGTGCTTAGATGACTTTAGAAATATTTTTCTCTGGGCCTTTACTTTTCCTGTTGGCTCCATCTTCTTACAGTACCCACCAGCAGCTTCCATCTATCAACTCAACACCCCCAAGGGGGAAAGCCTCTTTCTTGATAGCTGAGGAAATTTCCAGCTTGAGTCGCACAGGCATTCCTGAACCAACACTATGGTCGAGGGGATGAAGAGCTCTGGTTAGTCAGGCTGGATCATGTGTCCAGGCCAGCAGCTGTGGAGTAGTCAGCCTCATGGGACTCAAAGGGACTGAGTGCTGACCAGGGGGACTCTCAAGGGAACTTGAAGAGGTGACTGGGCAGTTGGAGATTGCTGGGTACAAGGCATGTGCTGCTTGCCTATCGCCTCCCACCTTGGCCACTCACCAAATGAACCCACTTCCCCTAGCTCCTGGGGCACCATGTGTCAATTTTGGCTCCTCAAGTGTCTGGACGCAGCAGAAGAGAGTTGTCACAGTCTGAGTCCCCATTGTCAGCTGTCACCCTCCTAGTCCAGTGTTTTCCCAGCCCTCCCCTTTAGGATGGTTACTAAAGGGTCCATGTCCTTGGGACCAGCACCTGGGCATGACCAGATGGACACAGGTGAAGGCCTGCAGGAGTTGTGTGGCTGATGACAGCTTGCGGGCTGGCCGTAAGGTCTCTGAGTCATTTCAACCAGCGCCTGGTGGAATTCCAGACTGCCACCAGTCCCCTGCTTCCACTTTCTACTCTTTGACTCAGAGCTGCGACACAGTGATGGAGACGAAGACTGAGGCTGGGCTTTGAGGTCCCCTGTGACCCAGGATCCCTGTTCTCCTGGAGCTGCACCCTGATTCCACTTTAGCAGAGCAGACTCAGTTTCCTCATCTGGGGAGAACAACCCCTCTCTGACAGAGGCTGCAAAAGGCACAGACAGGATAATCCCACTGCTCAGAGGGGAAACTGAGGCCAGAGAGGGAAGCCCAGGGAGAACAGTGTTGCTGACAACAGAGGCAGCTGTGTGTGAGGCCCAGCTGGTGTGGCCTAGGCACTGATATACTGGTTACTGGGGACAAATCCCAGCTTCCTGGCGATCAGTAGTGTGTCACAAAGTGCCCTAGCACTTAGTGGCTGTGGGGGATTGACAACTAGTGGTCTGCTTAAAACCCCCAGCTGAACTGAGTAAGCGTGGTGCTGGGTGTGGGAGGCCCGCCTGGGGATTGTTGACAGCAGCATAAAGGGCAGAACTGGAGAAGGGGAAGTTAGGCCGTTGGGAGCGGAAAAAGGCTGTTGGAGCTGGTGGAAGCTGAAAGGAGCTGTTGGTTCTTTTGGAGAAGCTCGCTATGCTGGCTTACCTGAAGAACCTGGCTGTTTTCATCCTTCAAGGAGCTCAGGACCTTGTTGGCATTGAGAATGCTTTGGTTCACTTTGGGAGAGCGCTGGTCCTCACTTTGAGCATCGCTTCCTGGCTCCAGAGGGGAAGATGGTGCACTGCCGCTCTCCTAGAAAAGCTTGCTGCCTTGGCTTCCCTGATGGGAACTTGGCCATCTTGATCATCAGAGGAGCTCGGAACCTCACTGTTACTGAGGATGGCTGTGGTACCTTTTGGGGGAGCTCTGGTTCTTCTGAGTGTTGCTTTCTGGCTCCAGTGCAGATCCCTCAGCCTGCTAGCACAGATCCTTTATCCCACTCTCATAGACTTCCTAGATTCCGCCACTGACCTTTGGGTCTTTGCAGCACAGATCCATGAAACAAGCCTGCATGAGATATTGTTATGGGCTCTGGGCTTCCAGCTGGGCTTCCACTGCCTCGTAGGAGGCATTGGTATGAGCTCTAGGTCTTAAGCTGGACTCATGCAGGACATTTCCACAGGACTCAGGTCCTCAGCTGGATTCCTTGGTCTTTGTATGTGGACTGATTTCCTGCACTCTTTTGTATATTGTTCTTTGGGTGATTATTACAAATAATCTTATAAAATGTGCCCTGTATTATATTGTTTCCCCTTGCAGATATAAGCCCCAAGCCATAACATAAAACAATTGCAACATCTATTATTCACAAACCTGCAACTTGGGTAGCATTAGTGGTAAGAGCTCAACTCTGCCCTGCTAGAAGCAGTCTCTGGAAGGCTGAGTCCTTGTCGTTGGAAACCTCCTCTCCACAGATGTGAGGCCTCAGCTGGGGCTGTTGGCCAGGACATCCCCATACAACCTCAGAGTGTGCAGGCATCCCTCAAGGGCAAGCATCTCCAGGGAGAGCATTGGGCAGGGTCAAGAGCTCTGTGTCCCGTTCCTGTCGGGGAGGGGGAAGAGACTGCCCCCTGATGTTGTGGGGAAAAGAGCCAGAGGAGGGTGGGGCATGGGAGATACAGTGCTGGCCATTTTGGCAGAGTAGAACTGGCTTCAGCAGGGAGGATGAAAAAGTGCCACTTGCCGGTGCCTCACCTCAGTGATCATAGCTGGGAACTATTTTATCACCCTTGCTGTTATTGGAGAGACCCAGAATCTCTTTGGCCAAAATGTCCTGGGGGGCCCTGTGACAGCTGATGCTGCAGCAGGAAGGGGGATTATTCTCTTTGGGATAGGCAGTAACGCCCAGGCCATACCAACCAGGCCTTGCACACAGCTGCCTCTGTTGTAGCAACACTATTCTCCTGGGTCTCCCCTCCCTGGCCTCAGTTTCCCCTCTAAACAATGGGATTGTCCTGGTGTGCTTCCTCAGAGGCCAAGGGGATGAGGGTTGAAGACGGTTACACTCTTTGCTGTGCCCAGCCTGGACCACTGGCCATGTCCATCCTTTCTCAGTCCTTTGAGCTTGGTGGCTTACAGCCTCCTCCACCACTTACTCTGACCCTGAAGAATGAGGCTGCCAAGTCAGAGGGCAGATCTATTCTGGATCTTGAGACCCTGTGAAAGCCAAGAGGAGCCTGTGACCCAGAGAATCAACAGACCCCTTTGTAATTTGTTTGTTTTATTAAACTAGCACAGCCTGTCCCTTGCAGAAAAGTCAGGAAGTACATATTATCAAGAGGAAGAAGGTAAATGATGTTGTGTGCTCACCAGCCAGAGTCAAAAGCCCAGCTAACATTTTGGAGTTTTTTCCTCCATCATTTCCCCTGCATACAGATGATTCTTTGTGGGGAAGGTGGTCGGGTAGAGTGCATTTTTAGCAAAATCTACAAAGGAATAGTCTCTGAACTGTTTTTTACTTATGTTTGATTTATCTTTTGTTAAAAAAAAGAGCCAGAAAGCACAATTTAATGCACCTCCACATAGCCATCACCCTGGATAGGCGCGTGTCAACATTTGGCAGTGGTTCTAGATATTAGAAGGAGCTGGGATACCACGGGTCATGTTGGCATCCCTCCTAACTCTTTCCTAATCTCATTTCTCTCCCTCCTCCCAGAGGTACACACATGTATGTATAAACACCATATTATTTTTTGTTTTTAAAACTTTAATACATGTTAGGATGTGGGATGCAATGTTATGCTTACCTACGGTTTTCCAGATTTAAATTGCACACATAGACTTGTGACAAGGTCATGTCTTCTTGCTGTTGTGCACTGCTGCATCCCATAATTACCCAACTGTTTATCCATCTCTGGAAGGTGTGTCCTTGCGTGGATTCAGTCCTTTTCTTATTCCCAGTGATGCTGCTGTTCCTACTCAGGACCCATGGCCCAGGAGAAGGGCTTTGTTCCTTTAGGCAGCTGAAAGAAAAGTGGCTGTCCCAGGGTGTCCAGTAGAGGCCCCTTCTCCCTGAGGAGGTCAACAAATGGCCCCATGAGGGTTTCTATAGCCCCACACACTTACTGTTTGATGGTATTATCCAACTTTGTCTTTGTGCCAATCTGATATCCGTGAAAGGGTGCATGCAATTTTATAGCTTGTTTTTCATACTTAATGATACCTTATGAGCTACTTTCTTCAGCAGGATATCTTCCTCTAAGTGCATGTTTAACAGTGCTTGATGCCTCCAAGTCTTCACCCAGGTGTGGCTAGGGTTTCCTTCACTGACTCCATATTGTTGGATGCCTTGGATAGCTTTTGCAGGAGGCCACAGACCTGACGGAAGAGCCTCCCAGCCCTGTGAGCTTGTTTCCTGGCAAGACTGCCAGGGGCTGAGTCTATATTTCTCCCTGCTTTGAATGTGATTCTTGTCATATGACTTGCTTTGGCCAATAGGACATTTTCAAATGTGAGCTACAAATATGCTTGGATTCTGCTGTGCACTGGGACCTCTTCTGCTCCTGGGGATTCTGTGATCACCATGAGAACAAGCCTGCCAGAGGGGGAGACACTCATGGCCAAGGTGTCCTGTCTTCCTAGGTGACACTGAACCAACCTCAGGTCCATCCATGAAGCCCACCTAGACTGTACAACCCTACTGAGCTGGCCCAGCCAGAGTCTTTCAGTTGACTCAGGAGAGCTGAGAAATAATAAGGTTTGTTGTTCAAGCCACTAACTTTGAGGTGCATTGCTAGACAGTGAGCTTGGCTGTGACTGTACTGGGTTCCTTCTCTGCTCAGTCCATTGTTACTTGTGGCCCTGGAGGAGGATCCTCAACCTCATATTCCTTCTCATGAAAATGGGGAAAGGTCACCTTTACTTTTCATAATCATTGTGGGGACTGAACAGTTGGTGCATATCATTGTCTCATGGTGGGACTTGGTATTAGAGATTCTCCTTCCTGCACTGTGACTTGTGGCTTTTCTCATTTCCCCTTGGTTCTCTGTGCTGCCTCTTTATCCAAATGCACCCATTGTTCAGGTTTTCTGGATGACATCAATGTTTAAATGTAAGTGCAAACATGAGGATTTTATATTTAATAGCAGGCATGGGGACATCCCAGGTGTTCTCCTAGGTCTCTGATGAGAAAGCAAATGTGAAAGCATCTCTTTCTCTCTGGTAAATGTAGGAAAGAATTCACAGTAATTCTAGAGTTAACTATCTAAAGATTAATAAATTTTTATGGTTGCACTATTAAAAATATAGGGATCTATATTTTTAATAAAGAAATAAAACATCTCATCACCTCCCTCTTGAAAGCAGGTGTGACTGATGAGTTTTTTGACTGGTGAAGGGGTGAAGACACCTTAAGAACTGTGAAAAAATGGCAGAGTGGTGAGTGACAGCAATCTGGCCTCTTGGAGAGTTTCAGAATCCAGATGCTGGAAACTAATTTGAGGAAGAAAAAAAAGAGAAACAGATCCCCAGGAATCAAGAAAGATCTCACAGGAAAATTACAAACCAGAGAAATTGAAAAGACAGAAGACAACCTTGAAGGGAAAAGACTGCTTTCTCCCTAGCTCCTGGCTTGCAGGAAAGGCAGATGGAGCCTACAGAGGCAAAGGAAATGTTGGAACCCCAGGGGGACATCAGGGAGAAATTCGGTGGTAAGGAGATGCAGTTGCTGTGATCTGCAGGGACTGTGAAGAATTCTGCTTCTGTGGGATTCTTTAACAGCTTGGCTGTGACTGTACTGGGTCCCAAAAGCCTGAGAATGATTCCAGTTTAAGCACCCACCATATCTGCGGAAAGAGTGCTTAGTCAGACACCTTTCCAGGAAATGGTTGATCATTTGAACCCAGTACCCAGAATAACTGAGGAGTGGCTTTACTTCAGGGCTCACAGTGTTACATTCCTACAGTGACTGAGCAAGAGACAGCCACACTCAGGAAGAAGCCTGAAAGGAGATCCCTGAGGGTTTAAGATAAAGTATACAGGCCCTGGCCCTGAGGCCAGAGGCCAGGCTCAGCTTGAATTGCTCTGGCTTTGAAACTTGCAGCATTGGTGCCCTTGCCTTATTCTTATTGCCTGCTGGTGCCTGCATCCACCATGGATCTGACTGCATTCTTTAGCTACCAGCATGAGCAGGGACACATCTTGATTTGGACACTGAACCAAAAGTATAGATCCCAAAGAAAATCATGCATTCCAAATCACAGAGAAATTTTTTTCTTTTGTGAATGCATATGTTGTTTTCTTCTTTTCTTTTGCCTTCATTGTTCACTAGTTTTTGGAATTTAGGCAATTTTCTTTTGTCCTCTTTTCTACCTTTTTCTTAGTTGCCTTTTTTCTTTATTATTTCCTCTTCTCCCTTTTAATTTTTTCTCTATTTGTATTCTCCATATAATTTCTTTTGTTCTCCCCTTTTTCTTCTGTCATCTATTTCTTGTCAGTTTTTTGTTCCCTTTACCTAATTCTACAAACATCACTCTCCCTGAAAGGATCCTTTGTCCTACTTTTCTCTTGTCCTCATACCACATAGTTTTAGGTTTCAAATGCTTTATATTGCATTTCCCCCCATCCCTCATCCCCTATATTTTAAACAGTGCAACCATAAAAATTTATTAATCTTTAGATAGTTAACTCTATAGAATTACTGTTGAATTCTTTCCTACATTTACTGGAGCTACAGCAGTCATATTTAGTGCATACTAGCTGTAGATTAATACATGAGTTGTCTTGATGTCTTCACTGTGATGGTGGATTTCTTCTCTAAAATTAAAGATGGTACGTAATTGGTTCTTATGGTATGTTAATACCTGATTTGCCTTGGATAATACTACTGTAAGCTGATTGGCTCAATATTACCAGGGTCGCATAGTTATTGTTATTAATGGGTTTTCTCTGTAAGTCATCACCCAAATTACCTTTATGACATTAATAATACTAGGGTACATTACCAGAGAACAGTCTTGAGCCAATTACACTGCATCCTCCCCTCCCAAATTAACCAAGGTTGTCAGAATTTGGGACAGAGGCAACAGTGTATACTTTGCCACATTCAAAATATGTCACTGAAAAGTAACTGACTAAAGAGATCTTTATGCTAGCAACAAAATCTTTACACTGTATGTATCCACAAACCTCAAAGAACAAAACAAAACAAAAAATAGAAGCATGAGAAGATAAGGGAATCACATGCCTCCCATACCTCCCAATTCCCCCAAAGCAAATCCTAAAATTTATATGGAAGCAGCAGAGATCTAGAATAGCAAAAAAAACCAAAAAACTCTGGGCAGCAAGGGCAAGGCTGGTAGCATCACATCCCAAACTTCAGTTTCAACTTCAAAGCTGTGGTGAAGTCAATATGGTATTGGTAAACAAACAAGCAAACAAAAACTTGTGGATGAATCAAACAAAATAGAGGATACAGAAACAATTCCAGGCACACTCACCTATCTGATCTTTGACAAAGGGGCCAAATACTTTTGCTGGAGCAAAGAGAGCTCCACAATGGCTGTCCACATACCAAAGATTGAACCTAGACCCGTATCTCTCACCATGCAGTAAACTAAAATTAAAATGGATCTAAGATCTAAATATTAAAACAAATACTTAATCTGCTGGAAAAAATAGATAAAACTTTTGAAATCATAGGCACAAACAAGGAGTTTCTGGATACAGCCCAGGTTGCCCAGGAAATAGTGCGGAGAATCAACAGAGGGATCATATCAAATCAACAAGCTTCTGCACAGCAAAAGGAACAACCAGCAGAGTGAAAATACAACCTACAGAATGGGAAAAGAATTTGCCAGTGATTCCTCAGACTGAAGACCCATATCTAAAATATACAAAGAACTCAAAAAAATTAGACCATCAGAATAAAAGGACAAAACAAAAAAAAAAGGCAAATGAAAGGGATGCACACTTCACAGAAGTACAAACATCCAATAAAAACATGAAAAAATGCTTAACGCTGCTGACCACTGGAAAAATGCTTCTTTTCTTAAGTGGGGCATTCTTCATTCTGTGCTGGTGTGCAAGGAACTCTCCAGGCTGCTGTGCATAAGTTCCTTCAGTCATGGGGATGTGTCCCACTTTCAGATCACTTAAACCCAAGGTTGGTGTCTTTGCACTGGCTGTCCCCTCTGTGTGGGTCACTGCCCCTGGTGGCCCTTTCAGCCTCAGTTTCCACACCTGCCCCCCAAAGTTCTCCCTGGGCACCCCATAAATGTGCACCCTTTCTCATTTCCCAGCTTGGTTTCTTCATGCCACTCTGACCATCTGACACGGTCTTCTGGTTTTTTTTCCTCCTGTTTGTTGACCATCTCCCTGTCTTTGTGAGTTCAGGCTGCTGTAATGAATGACCATGAGCCAGCGGCCTGTGAACAGCAGCAACTTATGCCTCACTTTTTGGGTCAGGGAGCCCAGGAGCAAGGTGTGGGCAGGGTTGGAGCTCATGAGAAGATGTTCACAGATGGAGCCTTCTGCTTGTGTCCTCCTGTGGTGGAAAGGGGCAGAGATTCTCCCACAGCTCTTTCCCAAGGACACGTTTTGTACACCAGGGCTCACCATCATGACCCAGTTGTCACCCAAAGGTTTCACCTCCTCCTAGGGACAATGGCCGGTGTGTGAGTTTGGTCACACACTCAGACTGTAGCACACCCCATGCGATCATGAGCTGTAGAAAACAGGACCATATCTAAGACTTGCTCCACAGCCCTGCTATCTACAATATACCTGACATATAATAGGTGCCCAATAATTGTTGGTTAATTGGATGTCTTAAGTACTGTATTGTCTAATTCAAGTATTTTCTGAGCACCTACTGTGCACCAAGCTCTGTGGACACAAATTTTCAGACAGGTCCTTGAGTTCTGGAGCACATGGCATGAAGGAAAAAGAAATACTCACCTTCAGTGGGTATCGATGTTCTCATGCATAGACGAGAGGGAGGAGGAGGCTGCGACTCTGGGCTGGTCCATGACCAGATGTCGCACAAGCCTCCCAGGCTCTCTCCAACAAAAGCCCATTTTATGGATGAAGCATGGGGAACTCAGAGAAGGGAAATGACTTGGCCAAAAGCAAACTCACCACAGAACAAGGGAGGAAATTGAGGGCCATGATTCGAAACTTTGAGCACCATCTCCTTTGTCATGAGGCCCCTATTGCAAAGAGAGAGATCAGGTCTAGTTTAAGTGGACTCAGGCAAAAACAATGGAAGAAAATCAAGCTATATATATAATTATTGTTAGTACTATTTGTATAACAGATATAGCCAAGAGTGCTATATCTGTTATAGCAGATCTTGTGTGAGACCATAGATCCAGATATAGTCTTTAGGTACAGCTGGATCTAGGGTCTCACACAACCTCAATAGCAATGGACCCATTCTCAGATGGACGCTTAAGTCCTAGTGGTGCCTGTCATGCTGTTCCTCCTATTTCCCTCCACCTCCAAATGAATTGAGACCTGAGGGTAAAAGAATGTCTCACAATAGGCTTTGGAGTTGGCTAATTCAGAGGTCATTTCCATCAGTCTCCAAATACTGAGGCGAGGCGGTGTAGTCAAGAGTTCCCTGCCACCTGGTGGTCGCATGAGGAGCTCTGGCCAATGAGACGTAAGCTGATGTTAGGGGCAGGGAGTTTGTGCTCTTCTGACCACAGGGGTCGATGTGCATGGGGTTGCATAGAAGCAAAATATGAGGGTGACGGTGGAGCGACACAGCACCTGAAACCATGGCAGAGGAGCCAAAAATAAAATAAAATTACATTAGACAATGCTAGGTTGCTGAACTCCTAACTTGAGACTGTTTCCTAACAGAAAAAAAAAAAAAAAAAAAACTGCTTTGTTTAAGCCATATCTTCAGTCCCTGCTCCTTGTAGCTAAATGTACTCCTGAGTTCTGCATCTCTGTCCCCCAGCCCCCATAGTTCCTTGGAAGGCATCTCTCTGTTCCCATGGCCACTCTTTCTCATGCCAGGCTCCCCATGCTGCAAGTGAGTTCTCTGTCCCCTCTTTGGGACATGGTCCTGCTCCAGAACTGACTGTGGTGGCCATCAGAGACGCAAAGGGCCCTCCAACCACTGCACGGCCGCCAGCACAAAGTGAGGCTCTTTTCCCAGAGGGAGGTGTCAGTGCCATGTCCCTGGCATGCCTGTGGCCGCATCACAGGCTGAATCTTTCCATCCTGCCCATGGCTTAGCTGCAGAGGCACCACTGGCATCTGCTCCATTTCATGGACTGGAGCACAGAGGCTCTGGGCAGCGGGGGAGTGCTTTCCAAATGGCAGAGTCTTGGGGGCGCAGTGTCTCCTTGAGAAGTGCCTCCTTTCAGCATGGCTTTGTTTATGGCTGAGCATGCAGGTGGAGCAAACCTGGTGGGGATTTCAGACCTCATGTGCTAGGAAGAGAAAATGCATGGGTAAGGAAATAAAATAAATAAACAAAAGTCCAGGTAAAGATGAGCCTCATGAAGACACTAAAGAAGGAGGCTGGAGGAAGAGGAGGCGCTGGGGTTCACAGGTCACAGGAGACCTCCTGATGTAGAATAAATATGCCATAGGGAGACATGGAGAAGGTGTGCCTCGCAGAGGGAATGGTGAATGCAAAGACCCTGAAGTCAGAATGAGCTTGTCAAGTTTAGGGGACAGAGGGTAGGACAGTGTGGATGGAGTGGAGGAAACGGTGGTGCAGCTGTAGGGGGAGTTGGAAAGGGACCAAGGTCAAGCCGTGGAGGGAGGAAAAGGCAGTGGAGGGAAGAGGTGCATGGAAGTCCCATCTGGGTGTTGGCTCTGGAGCTGTGGGGAGGGGCTGTCTAAGGAGGGGAGGGGCCAGAGCTGTCAGCCTGAACTCACCTACCACTCAAATTTAATGGGCTCCTGTTCCCTCCTTTTCCCCTTGTCTCTCTCTCTGTCTCTCTCTCTCTCCCTCTCTGTCTCTCTCTCCCTCCCTCCCTCTGCCTCTCTGTCTGTCTGTCTGTCTCTCCCTCTCTCTCTGTCACTCACTAACACCCCCGTTGCTCTCCAGCCACTGAAGGGGGGCAGATGAGACTCCACCTTGAGTCCAGGCCCTTGCAATGTCAGAGCCATGTTCTCATCCTCCCAGAGAACCTGATGGGGAATAGAGGAATGGGGCAATCCTGAAAATCAGGGCCCTCACTGCTCCATACTTCCTCTAACTCACTACATGACCTGGGGCTGTGCTCTGCCCCTCTCTGGGCCTCCTTCTCTCCTCTATTTGAGGACGCAGTGGCCTGGCACTAGTGTATTCCAAATGTCGGTCACTGAGTACACTACTTCACCTCCTTGTACCTCACTTGTGAGCTGCAGATGCCAGGTTCTGGGTTACATCTGGTGAGGATAAATTGAGGTCATAACCCTTGCTTTACCATCCCATTGGTCCTGCTCAGGGTGCTGTTAGTACTGTCCCTGCAGATCCCTCCTGAGGTCCCTTCTGTAGCTCAGGCTGGTGTGGCTCAGTGGTCAGTGCTGGAGACAGTAGCCCTCTACCTCTCTGAGACTTGGCCTGATGGGAGGTGGGGACAGGTGACCTCCTCTCTTGGAGGTGGACCCAGCCCCCACCTCTGCAGTTCCCAAGTTGTGCTTCCCAGGAAGAAGGTTTCTGCCAGGTGAGAGACCAGGACCAGAGACTGACCCTGTAGGATGAGATGGGAAGAGGCCTTTTGAGAGCCTGAGGTGAGATGACGTGGACTGGAAGGAGACAAAGCCATTGTCCTGTCTGCTATCTCCAGGAGGACTGGGTCTCCTCTTCTTCCTTCTCCTTGTTCCCTGATCCTGTCCTCCTCTTCCCTCTCCTGCAGGCCCTCCCTACCCCACTGGACAGCAGTGATTTGAGCTGGGCTCTTTACATCCCCATTGACTAAAAGGAGAAGTGCCTGGCTCCTAAGCCCTTGGCTTGGTCCAGATCACTCCCAGCCTTCTAGGCTGAGTGGCCACTGGCTGCTGGCTGCCCTTACCCATCACTGGAAGGGATGAGGGAGCAGAGGACACGGTGGACCACAGGCCATACTTCAAACTCCAGGCCCAGTTGGGTTGGACAAGAAGGTCTGGTGTAGAAGGGTGGTAGACCAGCAGTCACTCTGCTGTGGGATTTTCATCTAGAGAGATGGGACACTGAGGCCTTTTTCCCAGGAAGCAGCTTTGTTTGTGCCTACACTGACTCAGTGGCTTCATATTCAAAGGATTTTTGTTGTTGTTGTTGTTCCTTTTCCCATAACAGAGGTTCTTGTCCCCACCCCCCTTTGTGGCTTTATAGAGGGGTTTCACCAAAACTGAGATATTAGGTACCCAGATCCTACAGAAATCAGCGGTCCTGAGGAGTTCTTGGAATCGGCAACAGGTTGTCGGAACTGGGATTGAACAAACTGCTTCTTTTCTCTCAAATCTGAGATGGCATTGTCCCTGTGACAAGTGGAAACTGAGGTACTTAGCTTTCTCCTGGAAAATTTGGGCCTTCTTTCTTGAGACCTTATAGCTGGACTCCACAGGAGAGTGAAGAGTAATCATGCCCCTTCCGTGCAGCCTTTCTGTGTATGGCTGGCTGACAGAAGGTCATCTACATACAAGAGGAGGGTCAGTGACCTTCAGGTCAGTGGCCAGTGCTGTGATGAACATGGTCAGGGGATTTTTGAACACTTGGGGTAGCCTCATTCCAAGTCAGCTGGCCTTTGTCACCATTTGGGGATTTTCTCACTGGAGGGCAAAAATTGGCTGGCTCTTTGGGGCCAGATGGATGCAGGAGAAGGCATCCTTGAGGTCTAGACATGTAAAGAAGGTTGCTTCCATGGGGATGAGGTGCAAGAGAGTGTAAAGGTTTGGGACAAGCAGGTGCCGAGTAACGGTGGCTGGGTTTACTGCTCACAGATCTTGCTCTGGCTGATAGTCATCTGTGCCCTAGTTTTGGACAGGCTGGAGAGGTATGTTCCAAGGTGACTGGCAAGGTCAGAGGATCCCACAACCTAAAAGCCTTTTGTAGAATTGACTTGGGCTTTTTTCTGGGCCCTGAAGCACCTCTCAAGTTTTGCTCATGTTCATGGCCCTTTCTTCTTTATCCTCTTTGGAGGGCCTCCTAGTACCATGTGATTGAGGACAGCCCTCCTTCTGAGCTCAGGTCCCACTGGGGTTCCTTTCTTGGGAACTAG
This sequence comes from Chinchilla lanigera, assembly GCF_000276665.1. Lineage (NCBI taxonomy): Eukaryota > Metazoa > Chordata > Mammalia > Rodentia > Chinchillidae > Chinchilla > Chinchilla lanigera. The sequence continues at coordinate 163,506 of NW_004955596.1, forward strand.
TTGTGGGTGTAAGCCTGGGGATAGAACATTCTGGCTGGGGGACTTTCTTCCAACCATTGTAGGGACATCTTGAGTAACCTGGTGGCACCGCTCAGTGTTGAATAGTAGGAGTGCCAACAGTCAGTCCATGTGGGGCAGAGGGTCTGGATAATGGACTGTATACCGTCAATAATTGCTGAGGTTTCTCCGTATACGAAGGTGTATGGTTCTTCCAATTATGGAGGTCAGGGGTGATTTGAGTTGATACACTGTCACAGGTTGCCTCCTTGGATCTGCCCCTGCAGGTCATAGTATATGGATACTTGAATCTCTCAAAATGGTGTCTGCATGGTTCCTCAATGAGCTTGAGGGTTGGGCTGCTGGAGGAGTCCTCTTGATGGGTGCCCACAGGTATGTGGGAAGTCAGATGGGCAGCTCATGGGAGGCCACCACAGAAGGGTCTCTGGGGAGGCCTCAGATGATGTAGGGAGAGAGGCAAGCCCTAAGGGGCTGACTGGCTCTGGTTAGAGCCTCTGGAGGGGGAAAGTGGTGGATACTGTAGGACAAATGAGGGCGGGACTTCTGATTCCCCAGATAGAATCAGTTTGTTTGACTTTGGCTGACCTTTGGAGGTGGCTCTTACCCTAGGCATCCTCACTCTACAGTTCTCCTCAATGCAAGGTTTCAGCCAAGGTGACTGAGACAGGATCAAGTCTTGCCAACTTGATCAATGTAAGGGAGTTGTTCAGGATGGCTGAATGTAAGGTCAATGTAAGGGAGTTGTTCAGGATGGCTGGGGTACCCTGCAACAATCCTGAACGCTTGGCTAATTATCTCCTTATCAAGTGAGCCCTCAGCAAGCCATCCTAGCCAAACAACAGCAAATGTTTCACAGAAGGTCCATCTTGTTCACATGCAAACAGACCAGGACTGCAACTGAGCACCCAGCACCCAGGGCCTTGGGGCTGTGGTTTTGTTCCTTGCAGGACTACTCGGGCAATGCCAGTACTCTAGTCCGCCACTCAGGTCCTGAGACTCATGGTTTTAGTTTTAATAAAACATACTCTGGGAACTTTGGAAGGTGATCAGTCGCTCCTGCCAAAGGCAAAACTACCAAATTGAACCTGTGTCTTACCAAACCTGGCAGGCGGTGCTCCCTGAACTGGTTCCTGAGCCTCTGGGTTCCACTGTGTGTCTCTCACGCCCCATGTTGGGAGGGGCCACCCTTCCCTATCCCCTATCCTCCCCAGGATCAAACAGATGCTGATGCGAGGTGAGGTTATGTCTCCTGGTGCTGTGAGGTTTGAATTCCAGCAACAAAAGAAATACACTGCCTCTGAATCCTGGACAAGCCCCCAGAAATGCTGCAGGATTTTCATGTAGAGAGACAGGATACCAAGGCCTTTTTCCCAGCAAGCAGCTTTATTTGTGCCAGCACTGACTCAGCAGATTCGTATCCAAAGGCCGAGTGCTGAACATGGTGTAGTTGCACACTTTTATACAATTTTTGTGTTTTTGTCTCCTTTATGTAAGTATACACTAACATTTTACAGTCTGGTGGGCTATAATTTATGTTACAGAGTTACATGAGAACTACATATCCATACAAAGAGGCTGATATTGCTACATTGTAAAAAGTTCCTGCCCCAACACTTTGGGAGGTGCCCTATCACAACTCCAGGGTTCTGGCCCGAGCAGTGGACGGCCACATGGGCTCAGACGCTGGATGCTGTGCTCTGCGGCTGGCCCTGACATCTCTAGCTGTGAGTGAGTGGGTCTCTGGGTTTTGGCTTCCAATCTGCACAGTGGGCTAGCAAAGGAAAACTTCCCACAGGGGTTGGTGCCTGACCCTCGGCCAGCACTCAGTCATGCAGTGGAGAAGACTTCAGCTTTCCTTTATTCCCACCCACCAGGCTGCTTTCCAGGCCTCTCCTCCCACTGCCTTCAAATAGCTCCTGATCAGGCACCAGGCACTCAAAACACCTTCATCAGGTTTGGACTGGGGTCTGTCCTGAGCCTTCTTTCTCTTTTTCTTACTCTGATAAAATGCTGATTCTATGAAGAGAGTTCTAGAAGGGTGTAAGGGAAAGAGTTACGCTCTGGGTGGTTTCCTGGCTTTCCCAGCTTTCTGTGCACACAGCTGCCTTAGACACAAACGTTCATGCAGCACAGCAGCTTCCTGTGTCTTTGGAACAATGGGCTCAGGACAGAGCCCTGTCAGTGCACAAGCCCTCTAACCAGCTTTTTCATCACTGCATAGTTTTCTGCCATGTGGCTGAGGCACCATCTGCAAGGCTAGCTGCTGTTCATAGACACCTGGGGTATGGCTAGTTTCCTTCTGTTTTTAATGGGGCTTTGGGGCCAGTACGTTTTATGCTTCTTTGTGCCCATGGGCAGTCTCTGAGATATGAGGGCAAATTCTACCTCCCCAGTAGGTTTTTCTGGGCTGTACCTTGTATGTGAGCTGCCTGTTAAACACGTTCCTCCACCCTGGATTCTCCTCCTCCATTCTGGAAATCCTTAGACTCCGTGCTGCTCTCATTTTCTTGCTCAGTTCCAAGTAGCTAGAGGTTGGCTATAGAGCCAACCAGCATTCCTTGGGATCTGTGTTCATCTCCATCTCAGGGGACACTGTTGCAGCAGCCATAGGGGATCAGTGGGGAGGAGGCTGGTGCAGAGAAGCAGATGGAGAGTGCTTTGACACGGGAGCTCTAGAGCCATTCATTGAGGTTCGAATCCTTCCTCTGCCTTCTGTGAGCTGTGTGACTGTGCAAACTACTCAGTGCCTCTGAGCCTCCGCTGAGTCATCAGAAAAGTCCAGCTAGTAGGAGCCTCAGTTTGGAAGGCTGTCATGGTGGATGAATTAGTACATTTTTAGTGCTCGCAATGGTCCCAGGCATGATAATGGGGGTGGGGGCATTATTGTTTGGGCACCGGAAGTTTGCTAATGAGGCCAAGAGAGATGTCTGGAGATAATCACAGTGATTGCTGTTGAATGCTGACTTTCAGACTGCTTGATGTGAGGGCCTTATCTAAGACTTGCGTGAGGTGACCCAAAGCTCAGGGAGTTAAAGGACTGTGGTCAGCCTGCTGACACTTCATGGACCACCTCTCCCCGTACCATGGGGCTGCTCAGCTCTCACTGGGGTGGGTGGCTGTGGTGAGGGTGGCCTGGGATGCCTGGGAGATGGGATTTCCAGGGCTGGCACACAGACCACAGCCCAGGCTTGATGAGGAACAGATTAGGGTGGCCCTGCCTGTAGAGATGGCTTTCAGATGGGCCCAGCTCCTAAGTGTCTGGATATGGGTGCCTGGGAGCCTCTCCCATGGTCTCAGACCCTCTGGCCCTGGCAGACACCCAACACGATACCTTGGTTCATGCTAGGTGATCTTTTGACCACTTGATGTAGCCCAGATAAAAAACAAAGACTCCTAGAAGAGGCTGGGAAAAATGAACAGTATTTGCAGATGAACAACATGCTGCGAAAAGTGGAAGAAGCCACCTCAGAGAGGGTGCTGTCCCTCTAACAGGACCAAACTGAGACTACAGTAGTCGTGATGACTAAACATGAGATGTTTTCAAGGGAATAAAAAGATGCATTGAGAGACTTGCTAATTATGGAAAGGTGAGAAAGATTACACAGGGCCAAGAGGAAAATTCCGTTGTCTTTCACATCTGATTAGTAGCCACCTCTGCGAATATGCAAACATGGAGTCGTCTTCCAAGGAGGGACAAGCATTAGTGGGACCACATCTCAGTAGCCAATCAGCCCCAGATATTTGGGGCAAATTACAACAAATTCAGATGGGCCCTAGGCCCTTATGACCCAAGTGCTGGACACAGCATTTTCTGTATTCACCAGTCAGCATCTGGAGGAGTAGGAAAAGGGAAGAATCAAGGAGACAGGCTGGCCAAAAGGATGGCTGTTGCAATTGGAAATGCTGTAAGCACACCCAAGTCATCTAAGGGAAAACCCAAGGCCAATTAAGGAAAGAATTCCTGCTTTAAATGCGCGGAAACAGCATGCTGGACGTGGGACTATATCAGGTGACTGCCTGGGCCCTGTTCTGTGTGTCAGGGGCTACGACAGACAAGTCCCTCTCCTCCCACTCTGATGGCAACTGAAGGCCTTGGGTGAATGGCAGTGCCCCTGTCCATGGACATCTCCGGCTCCTGCAAGGAACCCTGGGTGACACTTGGTAAGCAAATCCAACTCCTTTATCAATACAGGGGCAGCTTACTTTGTTTGAACTTCCTTCTCTGGGAAACCACCTTCTAGCTATATAGTCACAACTGAGGTCAGGGAGAGCCCTTCTTTACCTCTGGTCTGGCCTGTGAATTTGAAGGTCAAATATTCAACCATGAGTTTTACGGTCCCACAATGTACTACTGTCTTCATGGGAGGAGATTTACTAGCAATTTGAGGCCAGTTCTCCAATTCTGGCAAAGGTCAAAGCAGATTTTACCTATTGGGATAACACCCAAACCTTTCTGACCTAATTAATGAACAGGAGGGTCTTGCTCCATGGTACAATGGAATAACTGAAGGATAAATTCAGCAATGGTGGTCATTATAAAATTAAAACATCCCTGCCAATTTGGCATTTAAAAACAGTGCCCAATCAAAGAAGAGCCTCCTGCTTCTCAGAGACAGGTTTCTCAAATAATGCCTTCTGCAGCCTTGCCCACCCCTTTCAGTATTCCCTTTCTCCCCACGGTGAAACCTTCAGGAGTAACTTGGATGGTCTAAGACTTCCGCTTCATTACAGAGGCTATAATGCCAATCCATCATCTAGTGGCACATCAGTAGACGGTCTTCTCTCAAATTCCAGAAGGTACAAATTGGTGTTCAGTCTTGGAGCTCAAAGATGCTTTCTTTTCTGTTTCCTCTGTGCAGATTCCCAATTCCTGTTTGCCTTTGAATGAGAAAATCCTATTTCAAAGGAAAACAAAAACAATATACTTAGGCAGTTCTCTACCGGATTTACATGGCCATCAGGAATAGATATAAGGAAACTAGAGCTTAAACAGGGAATTTGTACAGTATGCAGATGATATTATAATCTACAGCCCAACTTGGGAGCTATCCAAGCATAATACTGTCCAAACCTCAATTTTCTAGCTAAGAAAAGGTGCAAAGTCTCGAAGGAAAAGACTCATGTTCCTTCATAGACTCATATACTTGGGATACATTCTTACACCTGGGAAACAACAACTATCTAGGGACCAGATCCAGCCTATCTGTACTCTTGGGCCTCCTGCCATCAAACAACAGCTTTGTTTCTTCCTGGGAATGGCCAGTTTTTCGCAAATCTGGATACCTAAATTTATACTAGTATGAGGCTGTCAAAAGTTCTGAGTCTGAGCCCTTACAATGGACAAAAGTGACTGAAAATCCCCTTTGAAAAATAAAACCTGCTCTCACTCAGGCTTGATTCACTGATGGAAGTAGCTTTGTCCAAGAAGGACATCAAAAGGCATCTTGTTCAGTAGTCAGTTGACAGCACGTCACAGAGGCCAAACTCCTTCCCCAAGGGACCTCCAGTGAAAAAGCAGAATCCAAAGCCCTTAGACAGCAATGGACATTAGGAAAAGGCAAGTGGATAAATATCTACATATACCCCAAATCTGCCTTACTGGTGCTATGCCCTTGAAGCAATCTCGAAAGAAAGGAACTTGATAACTAATAATCATCTATTAAGCATAAGAAAAAAATTCTACAATTCGTGTAGACAGTCTGTTTTCTGAGGCAAGTCACCATCACTCATTGCAAAGGATGTTGGGAGCTGGATATTGGAAAGGAGCTGGAAGTTGGTCATATGTGTGAGGGCAGGACAGAGCCGGAGTGCCTCAAGCAGTCAAGCCACCTCAGTCTTGAGAAAAACATACTGCCTGGAAATTACAGTTTGTAGTTGCTAGGCAGAATTATGTCCCATGATACTAACTCTGCAAGGTATAAATAAATGCCCCTACTATTGCAGTTCAGTCCTCTTTCCCATCAGGTAAGAGGTAACTCCACCTAATCCAGCTATTGTTTCTTGTCTTTATTTTCTAAATCCTCTCACCATTTTTTCCCCCGGGGATCACTGAGAGACCACTGAGTCCTACAAGGGACACCAAAAGACCATGTCTAAAGTTCCCTTGAGAAACTAGAAGACCCAAGAACACACGAGCAGAACACAGAATCTTGGATGACTGTGCAAGTTCCCAGTACATGCGACAGGCTGAACCATTCACAAAGTGCTGTCTTTAATTCTTTGTTTACATCTAGTGCAAAACCAAGTGGGACTTTGATAGCATGACTTACATCTGACATCAGGCCATGTGAGTGTCTGATAGGACAAACATCTCAAATCTCTTGTTTGCACGGGGGAAAGGCAATTCGAGAAACAAAAGAACAAAAGGCAATAACCTTCCACCTCCGCCATGACCCTGTGCCGCGCTGCCCTGCCTTGGAGCCAGCCGATTATGGAGTAAAATTTTAACAAACTGTTAGCCAAAAGAAATCTCTCCTCCTTTATTTTGTATGTATCAGACATTCTGGACCAGCAATAAAGAGACAGCCACAGTGGCTCATCCCTGGGCTGCAAGGGACCCACTCTGGGTATCTATGTAGGGAGGGGCTGCCTGGTAGAGGGATTTTGTGTTCCCACTCCACTATTTATTTCCTGAACTTAGATTCTCCGTTGGTAAAAAAAGTAAATAAATATAGAACTCATTTAAGAGGGTCTCACCGTATAAACAGATCACATAAGAGGACTTTGGGGAGAAGAAATTGAGGTATTAAGTGTTAAATGCTTGTTTTCTCAGACCTTGTGCTTAAGAAACATTTATTGCGTGAGTAAATGAACTATCTGTAGTTTAAAAAAAAATACTTCATTGAGCATTTCTACACTTTTAAAAAAGTTTTTATTTTAAAGAGAAAAGAACAAAAACAAAATAACAAAAACAAAGAAAAAAACCAAAACAACACAACACAAAAACTATCAAAATGATACAGAATTTCAAAACAAGATGATAAGAAATCAACAATGGTTGTTGTATTACTTATTATCTTCAAAGTAGTTGCTCTGATTACCAGATAGATGTAAGCAAGACTGATCAAATAATTAAACATTAACTGTTTCTTTCAATAAACCAATAGAAATTAGTAGTACAATTATCTTAGCTATCTTGTGTGTGTTTATATACATATATATATATTCCTTCTTTCTTTTTTTTCTTTTTTCCCTCATCCCAGTTGTTCTTTCCTATTAAGCAGTTTCTTTCTCTTTCACAATATCTAATGTAACTTTCAGTTCTATTTACTCTTTCAGGTTCTTACACCAGGGAGACAATACAGTGTTTACATATGTGGGTCTGATTTAGTTCACTTATGAATATGGTCTCTAGTTTCATCCATTTACCTATAAAAGCTTCACGTTTATCTTTCTTTATAGCTGAGTAATATTCCATTGTATAAAAATATCACATTTTTCTTATCCACTCCACAGTTGATGGGCATTTGGGTTGTTTCCAAAAGTTTGCTATGATAAATTGTGCTGCTATGAACATGGGTGCACATATATCACTTTTGAATGATGTTTTTAATTATTATGGGGAAATTACCCAGAAGGGGAATGTCTGGGTTAAATGAGACCTCTAATCCTAATTTTTTGGGGACCCTCCAGACTGATTTCCAAGAGATTGCACCAGTCTACATTGCCACCAACAGTGGAGAAGAGTTCCTTTTTCCCCACAGTCTCTCCAGCATTTGTTGTTGGTTGGTGTCTTGATGGTAGACATTCTTACTGGAGTGAGATGAAATCTCAGTGTTGTTTTATTTTGAATCTCTCGAATGACCAATGACATTAAATATTTTTTTCATGTATTTATTTGCCATTTGTATGTCTTCATCTGAGATGTGTGCATTCATCTCAGATGCCCATTTTTGGATTAGGTCTTTGAATTTGGGTGGGGGTCTGATTTTTTCAATTCTAGATATAAGTCCTTTGTCTGAGGGACAGTTAGCTAAAATGTTTTCCCAATCTGTGGGTTGCTTTTTCACTCTATTGGTGATTTCTTTTGACGCACAAAAGCTTTTTTAATAGGATGAAACCCCAGTTGTTGATTCTTTGAAATGTTTCCTATGCAGTTTGGGTTTGTTCATGATGACTGTGCCTACTTCTATGTCTTTAAGATTTCAACCTACTTTTCTTCCAGTAGATTTAGTGCTTCTGCTTTAATATTTAAATCTTTGATTCATTTT
>NW_004955596.1:172744-188458 GCF_000276665.1 Chinchilla lanigera
GACAAGAGAGCAAAATAAAAGGAATAAGGATAGGAAAGGAAGAAGTGAAATTATCATTATTAGCAGATGACATGATACTGTACATAGAAGACTCCAAAAACTCCACCAAAAGACTCCTAGAGTTAATAACTAGGAGTTGTGTTGGGTATGAGGCTGATCTTGGCCTCTGGCTGTGGGGCCTGGGACTGGACTTCTGCTGGTGGAGTTCTCCGGAGTCCAGCCACTGGCTCCTCACTGCTGCATCAGACACTTCCACACTGCTGGTCTCGCCAATTACACTGCCCTTCAAGGTTGCATGTGTGCCCCTGAACCTAGGACCCAGCTGTTGTCCTGAGTCTCAGGTCTTGGGGCTCTTGTCAGTCTACTCACCAAAGGTGCGTGTCCTTACACTCCTCTCAAAGACCCTGTCATCCCTGAGATAATGGAGCGAGCACAGAGTGTGTCCTCACACTCTGCTCACAGGCCCCGCCGTCCCACAGAGGAGAGCTTTTGTATATCTAAACCCTGAGGGTTACTCATACGCCTTTTTAGAGATGGGAACCTGAGGCACTGAGAGACTTAGTGTCTTGTCTAAGGGCCTGTAGTTGGTTGGGAGGCAGAGAGTGAGAGGGAGGATTTGTGGCCTTTCTCTCTGCTCTGACACATCTCACTTCCTGGCCTCCACCCTAGAGGAGAGATGTCAGGACGGACCTGACCCAGCTCATTGAACTTGATCCCACTCATGGGTTTTGAGGATCCCAACAAGATGGGAAATGGGGCCTTGACTGTGCTGGGCCTGTGCTGGAGAGGCTCCACATCTGGGGCTGAGAAGCAGCACAGGAGGCCCCTCTCCAGACGGCTGCTGTGGAGGGTTGGGTGGGAGGACAGGACAATGGCTGTGGAGGGAGTAGAGGAGACAGTTGGCCTCAGGGCTGAGTCCATGTTGTAGGATCCGGCAGCTTAGGAGGCTGGGAGATTCTGCACCAGTCTACCTTAGCAGAAGCCTCCCCTTCAGGTCTTTGCTATTCCTCTGTAAGGGATTCCACCCTGCCCACCCATTCAGGAGCCTGGTCCTTCAGTTCTCCTTGGCTTCTGGTGCCCCAGGAGGAGCCCTTGTCCCTGGGCTGTGTGTGGATTTTTGTTGTCCTCCTGGATCCTGTTCCCTGTCTATACCGGGACTTACACAACATCAGAAGTAACCTGTCTATACCGGCACTTAGGCAATAAGGCTGGAGTCTTTATTGCCGGCACCCTGCCTGGTCCCAGGCACACAGTAGGCAATTTGTACATATTTGCTAAAGAGACTAGTACATGAGATTGATGTGTTTGAATGACTTTAATGTGAACCTCAGATTCCTCTTCTATGTGGTAGCTCACAAAGTTGTTATTAGGTGGACATGAAAGTGGGGAGCGCATAGGAGGAAGTCAGCATAGGCTACTAAGATATAGGTTGAAAAGTCAAGTTAAGGGAATGAGACAGTGTACATAAGGCTCCTGGCAATGCCTTGCACACAGTAGATGCTCAGTAAATATAAGACATTTTCTTCGTCATCATCATCACTATAATTTCTATTGTTATTAGAATACATGTTTCCAAGTTAGAAGCTACCCATCTACCAGGGTTAACAGTGAGAGCAGGAACTTCTCCCTCCAACCGGTTCTCAGCTGTTGTTAAAATTTGATGGCACTCCTCAGTGGCAACAGAGTCAGAAGGAGTTGCTGACAGTCATCTCAAGTGGGCGTTAGACAATGCCATCTGATCAGATAGGCAGTAAGGGCAGCTGTAAAGCAGAAGGCTCCTGTGGGTATGTGTGTATGCTTAATGATGGAATACAGGCAATGACTGACTGGACTCTCTGGAGTTGAGGGTGGACAGGCAGGCCAGCATGGTATCAGGTGAACTGGCAGAGGGCTGGCAACAGAAGGACTGGTGGCTGGAACCAGTCCAGTTGGCTGGGAGTAGAGGAGCCAGGAAGGCTGGAACTGGGGGAGGAATCCTCAGGAGGAATGGGGTTTTTGTTCAGGGAGTCCTGTTCAAGAAGAGAGCCAGTTTGATGTCATTTTTACTCCACAGTCATCAGGGAATCCTCTTTTGAAGTTTTTTAGCACGTGATCTAAGATTGTGGGCTTACTCTGGCTGGCACCCCTTCTATCTCCCTACAGTGAGGGTGGCGTACCCTTGAGCAGTGATGCGACAGTAAGGGTGAGGGTTTCTCAGAGAGAGACCATTCAGATGCCCACCTTGCCGCTGGCCTCTCAGCAACTTTGGGACCGTCTGAACTACGGAGAAGTGTTGGTAAGCTCTCTGTTATGTCTTGATTAGACCTGTCCATGAACCGCAGGTTGGGGCCCAATCGAGTTCCATAGCTCTGAGATCCCAGAGGGTCTTTTGCTATGGAGCACAGATGGGATGTCCTACTGCTTTTTCCATCCTTTACTAACAGTTACACACTCATTCACGAGACCACTCAACAGGCATTCAGAGGTTAAACATTCCCAGTCCTTTTCCTTGTAGGTGGCCTAAGTTGACAAACAGAGGAGAGGTGATCAGGCCCGAGACTGGGCGGGCTATCTGACAGACTGACCAGGGTGCCCGGGGTCTTATCTTATCTGAAGACTGACCTGACTGACTGTAACCTCCCCCCTCTTTGGGTCTGATGAGAGCCGTTAGCACCGAGCAGGGGCCTCGGGTCCTGGCCTCATGAGGGGACTCCAAGAAAAGCTGGAGGGTGCACCTTCCTGTCTGGGAGCCAGGAGAGGTTCCTGCTTCAGTTGCCAGGCCTCAACTGATAACCTGAGTGGTCAGCACGGTTTTCCTTGTCAGGGAGCCCAGAACTGTTGCAGAAAACAGAAGAAATACAGGTGAAACGGCACCGAGAAGATTTAGGAGGAAGTTTATTACACTGGTGGGCTTTTGACTAGGATCTCTACAAAAGAGCCAGAGGGCCACCTGGCAGCGTTTCAGGGCTTTTAAAGGGAAAGTGAGCGGGGAGGTACAGAGGCAGATTTGGTGCATATGACTGGAGCATTGCTGAAGGAGTTTGAACACCTCAAGTTACATTGTAAGGTTATCAGTTACACAAAGCATGGGTTATACAAAGCAGGAAACGTCCTGTTACATTTTAAGTTACATTGCGAGGCCATCGGTTTACAAAGGCAGCAGAGACAGGGATTACACAAAGGAAGGAGTGTTCTTTTATTGGACTTGCCGGACATGGACACGTCCGCTTGCTTTTGGCAGGCATCCCGGGCAGGCTTTTATGTAAAATTTTAATTTCCCCCTTCAATAGCAGTGAGATGCGCATCACCTGAGGCCGGACGCTTTGGCAAGAGGTCATACAGTGACTTTCCTGAGGTGCTGCAGTCCTGTACAGTTGAGGTTACCATGACAGCAGCCATCATTCAGGGGGAGGAGGAGTCCCTCACCTGCCCTGTGTGAGGAAGTCTTCAGAGAGTTGGCCCCTGGACTGCTGCCCGGTTCCTGAGCCAGCGGCCCCCTCTGGTGGTAGAATATGTGAAGTGCAGGATTGGGTGGGTTTCAGGAGAGGCGCTGCTGAAATGCGGGGCAGAAGGCGCAGGCCGAGAACCCTCAGCTCCGGGGCTTCCGCCCCTCTTCTCACCCGCGGGAGCAGCATCCAGAGCTGCCAAGCTAAGCCCAGCTTCTGGGCCTCTCCCTGACTGCCCTTTGGGTTGTGTGAGCCGGGCCATTCCAGAGCCTCTCTGAATTCCCAAGCCTGGCCTAGAGGAGATAGTTAGGAGTCAGCACCTCACAGGGGAGGGGAGAGGCCGGGTGGGAAAGGAGGAGCCAGGAGCGGGGGCATCTGCTGTCCAAAGGCTACCGCGGGCTTTTGGGCCCTGAAGAAAATTTATCTTTATCCCCAGTTGGGGACAGAGGACCAGGCTTGCCCTGACTCCTGCCCCTGCAAGAGAAAGAATTTGGCTGGGAAAAAGCTGGACTGTTTGGGAACCACCAGCACCCTAGAATTTGGATCTTGGCAGAAAAAGTGATGTAGAAGACGCACATAGATAGAGTCAGGTACGGATCACAAGCAGAGTTGCAGCGCTCAGATCTAGGCCCGGGGAAACTCTTGGGCTGAAGTCATCCTGGCTGTGTCCTGGGCCCAGCCTAGCTTGTCTTGGAAAGATTAAGTTTGCTTTCACTGCCTGCTTTTCAATTTGCTCACAATTACTAGGTCTGGGTGGGGCCTTGGAATCTGAATTTAAAAAAACAAACAAACTGCAATTTGCTGTTGGGCCTCCCAGATGTGGACAATGCATTTAATCCAGCCTTGCCTCCTTGTCATCCATCCAATGGGGAAACTGAGACCCAGAAAGGGAAATGACTTGGTCTGGACCCCATGCTGGCAGGTGTACGGCAAGAGTGCTCCAAAGACTCCATGGGACCGTCTGCTTCTTCGGGGGCCTGGCCCCTTGGAAAAGCCACTCCAAGCACAGCTGGGCCTATGAGGCCACTTGTGCCATTCAAGAGGCAGAAAGTGCTGGAGGAGCATGGTACTTCTCCTGTTCTTGAGGGGCTTGGAGGGGCTGAGGGCCCCAGCACTATTTTTAGCTTCCCTGGACCTGACCCCCATGAACCCCAACCCCTCTCTGCGGAGTGTCCAGTGGGAATCATCCCCGTGGTTTAGATTCTGCTTCCCCGGACTCATGAGCATCATAGTTTTGATCTGAAGAGGCATTTGCAAGTTTCTTTTTCTTTTCCCTTATTTAAAAAAATGTCAGGCTCTTGAAACAACCGGAGAGTATTTCAGAAGCACAATTTTTGCTGAAGAGAGTTGTTAGTGCGGCTGTGCGTGGGGAGCTGAGGCGGGGAGACAGGCCAGGCAGTGCTGTGGACCCCACTTGCCGGGTGGAGTGAGTGCGACGGTCACTGTCTTGGTGTGGGGGGGATGTTTTATTTACTTTTCTGCGTTTTTCAAAATTAATACTAATTTATTAAAGTTATGAATTCATACAGACCCATTATTCCACAGACTTTGAAATTCAGCTTACAAATCTCACTATACATAACCCTGACAAATTTTTTAAAGTTGATTATCTTAAGTATTTTAAAATCTATTTTACTAAGTTTATCGGTACAATTAGATATACATAATGATCACATTTACCATAGGGAATTTGTGCCTGTATGTGATATATCTTGATTTCTCTCTTCTTCCGCATTCCTCTCCCCTGCTCTCAACCCTTCTTCCCCTCCTTATTTACAAAGTTTTGTTTTTCCTTTCTCAGTTTCTCCTCTTCTCTTCCCTCTTTTCCCCCTCAGCCCTCGCTAGTCCCGCTGTCCTTTTGAACAATTTCTTCTATGATGTTGATCACCTGGGTCATCATCCCAGTCCTCAGCCACCTCCCGGCCCTCAGGGCACAGACTCCTTTCTCCTTTCTCCTACCCATTGCAGCTGCCGAGCCCAGCTGCAAATTCCACAGGGCGCCTTCCTGGGGTCTCCCCGCAGAGGAGAAAGTCTCCCTGGGAGGTGGAATGGCAGGTGGTGAGAACAATCCTGTGGATTAGTTTGGTCTCAGCAGTGACCCTCCTAGTGACCTTCCTGCCTGGGGAGCAGGGGTTGCAGCAAAATGTGGGCAGCCGCCAAGCAAAACCTTACATGTGGCTCCCTGTGTGAACTTGGCGAGTCCCTTCCTTCCCAGGCTTTGGTTTCCCCATGGGTAAAATGGGCAGGAGTTGTCAGGGGGGTGATTGGAGTGCCTTAGCAGTTTCTGTGGCCTCTTCTGGGGATGAGCCCAGGAGTGGGAGTCCCACCTGAAACAGCATTCAGGTTTCCCAAGGTCCTGGGATCTTTCCAGTGTCAGCCCGAGAAGATGGGGTGGGGAACCCTGTGAGGGAGGCAGGTCAGGGAGGCTGAGGAAGGTGGGCCTAGCAGGCCTGGTTCCCCCACTACCAACTGGGGCAAGGTGTCCAGGCTAGGCCTCAGGAGGCCCCTAAACCTCTTCCAAGGTGGCTTCTGGGCGGCTGGTGACTGTGGAAATGACCTCTGGTGACTGGACAAAGGACAAAGGGCTCATAGCCGGGTTGTGGGCTCTGGGGACCCACCCTGTTGTGCCCAGACTGCTGCTTGTAAAAGCATCTCTGCAAAGACGGGGCCAACAGACAGACAAGATGAAGAATACAAAGAACAGGAGAAAAGGTAAAGCAGATAGGTAAAGGGAAAGAGAAAGGGAGAAAGCACGGAGGGAAAGGGGAAGGGGATGAAAGAAGGAGGGAAGAAGGGGAGGAAAATTGAGATTGAGGAAATTAGGAAAATACTGGAAGAAAAAGGAAAGACTGACACTGAAAAGACGGGTGACAGAGAAAGAGAGACACATAGATGGAAAAGAAGGAGGGAAAGAGTTGCTGGGGGAGGCCCCATCATGGTGAGCAAGAGGCAGGGACAAGGAAGGAGGATGGTCACTGCAGGCCAGGCTGGTGCAGCCTCCTGTTGGGCCTGGGTTCCAGCTTCCTGTCCTTGCATGGGCACTAGTCCCTCTGGCCCCACTTCTGGCAGACATTTCCCTCTGTGAGGGGAGCACAGAAAAATGGAACACTGGCCTCATCATCACTGTATGCTAGATTGTGGGCTGCAGGAGTGGGTGCCCCACTGAGCCTTTCTCCATGGTTCTTTGGAGGCGGGAAGGGTGAGGCAGTGCCCTGTGTTGGGCCTACCAGGCCTGGAGGTTCATAGGACCCCCAGTCAGGCCTAATGGTAGCTCATGGGAGCCCTTGACTCTCCACATGCGCTCACCACCCTTGACAAGCCCTGTGCTGGGTCCCTGCCCCTCTCACCCACTCCCCTCCCACCATGGCAGACTCTGTTCCACAGAAACAGTACTGTCTTGGTTACTTTTCTCTCAGTGCTGAGACAAAACACCTGACACCCAGAATTGAGGAAGGAAAGGTTTATTTAGCTCACAGTGTGTGGAGGTTTCAGTCTATACTCGGCTGGCTCCAAGGCAGAGTGGCACAGAAACCAGCTCAAGGTCTCAAGACCAAGGAGGATCAGAACTACATTTTGGCCCAGGGTGGCCTGATTAGGGACCCTCATGGGTTTCTTCACCTGCTCACCATCCTGCACCCTGGTCTGTTCATGGCTCCTCCAGATCACTTGGTTCTTCCAGGAAGTCTTCCATTGACGGAGACCACTATGAAGCTGCTCTGAGCAGGATTTAATATTAGCCAATTGGCTTTTCATGTTTACTCGTGAGTTGTTTGAAGCTTGGACACCTTGTCTGCAGATGGGCAGCTGATTCATAGTAAATGAACCTCTGTGAGTCACTGGTCACTGCTGAGGCTGTACTGGCTTGTGAAGCATTGATCCCTCTAAAGACAAGGCTGCAGCTGAGGATGTCTGGCTCCAACCCCAATTAAGTTAAAGGAGACTGTAGCTGCAGGCATCTCACTCCTGCTGTGAAGTCCTTCCTGGAGATAACATAGTTCTTCTAAATTAACATAACGCATTACTTGGAAAAGTCCTGCCCAGATTCCCACCTTTTCTTGAGTACCCTCCTCCTTTGTTTGTAAAGCAAATAAATACGGGCAGCCCAGAGAAGTCTTTAGCTAAACTCCAAGAATATCAAAGCTGTAAGAGAGTTAGTCCCTCCTGGAGCCCTGAAATCATTTCCATTGTCTCACTCACTTGGGAGATTGCAGGGTCTGATCAACCTGCAATAACTAAGGGTTATTCTATATTCTATATTGTGCGAGCACAGCAGCCCATACTGATCTACATAAAAGGCACTTCTAGCCCTGTGACCTGCACATTAGCAGGCAGCGAGGGAGGGGGAGTTATATTCCTTGGCCAGAGTTTGTGGTCCTGGCAGGCACAGCCAAGGATGCCTAAGGCTGATGGCCATCAACTTGCATTCAAACCCCAGCTCTGCCATTCAGAGGCTGCATGGATTTTACAAGACCATTTCACCTCTCCAAGCCTCAGTCTCTTCTTCTGTGCATATGATAACCACAGAAATATTGCCAGTAACCTTGGTCATTGTGTGGTTTTGTGGCATTGATATGGCAAGCGAGTTCATTGAGAAAGATGCTCACAAGAAAACTGAAAGATCAAGAATAAAAAAAGCTTTATTTGAGCCGGCTAACAGACAGTCTCTAACTAGGAGGCAGGGAAGATGTCCATGCCAATCTGGGTCTCACCTTTGGTTTAAGTACATTTTAAGTTTCCATGGTAACCATTACCTCATTTTTGGGACTCTTACAAGAATGTCACACAATTATCACAAAGTTTACTTCTCCCAGAAGGTCAGACAGCTGAATTCCAAATGACTATTTCAATTTAACTTTTAGTCTACATCTCAATTTGTCTTGCTTGTTCTGTTCCCATTTTACAACTCCTCTAAATGAGTTGAGAACTAACTAAGGTGAGTAGTTACAACTACAGCTTAAGTGAACTTTAAGTGACTTCTCTTAAAATGGAGTCTCTCTTGCCCTATCAGCACCAGCATGGAGAGTGTGCAAGACAGAGAGAACTAGGTACACTTGCTGTTCACTGTTACTTTGCCCCTTGTGCATGGCCAAGCCTGGGTGGGAGACTGCAGGGAGGGGCTTCACCTGTAACAGCGGTGAGAGACAGCTGGGAAGATGTGAAGGTTCCTTGGTGTGGTGGTGAATGAACTGTAGGTATGGTCAGGTTAGCTCAAAGAAGTGCTGGTCCCCAGGGCAGGGCCTGGGAGATGCCCCTGGTACAACCCAAGGGAACATGGGGCTGGGTGTATGGCTGGTGCTATCCTCTCAACTTAGGCACTGCCTGTCTGGAGTGAGGACAGGCATGGCTCTGTGACTCTTAATGGCCATGACCAGCCATGAAGCACCCTGTGCCCTTAAACATGCTGCCTTGAGCTGTGGGGCTGGTGTGTCACAGCACCTTGCAAAGAGCTGCCTGGCTAGGGGTACCCTAGAGCAGAGCTCACAGGCTGCCCTACTGCTATTACGGTTCTGGATTCTCCTTGTGGCCTTTCAGGGGTCCACTGGGAGACTCAATGTTGTCAGCCCCTCTCCCTTTGGAGGTAGAATGGGGCTCTGACCTCTGAGGACCCCATGTCATGGACAAAGATACCCCCACTTCACCCACTATTAAGATGCACCATAAGCATATTTATGGCTCACACCCGAGGAACACCAAAATGAGGCACATCAGGTATGTTATCCACGAGTCCATCTGTTCTGTCACATCTGGATATGGTCCCCTGTGCCTGAGTGGAGATGTGTGTGGGAGTGTTGAGTTTGTTCTGGAAGACCCACAGTAGCCCAGGCGTGTGCTCCTGGGTCTGTCCTCGGATCTGGAGTTTTGTGAATGTGACTCTCTGGGAGGGCTTTTATGAGGTGCATTTGAACATGTGTCTGTGTATGAAGTGTGCTCACTTGTGTAGCTACGTACTTGTGTGTGTACATGTGTGTGTGTAGGGGCGTGAGGCACCCACCTGAGAGTTGCCACAGTGCCAAAGAGGGTCGGTGTCTCCTACCTCCCATTCCAGGGACACCAAAGGACTGAACATTGGTGCAGACTCTGCAGGCACTAGTCCAGAACTCGAGGCTACCATCATGGACCCCAGACCACCCACCAGCTGGGCCCTGAGCCCACCTGGAAAATAGATCCTCACTGCCCAGCTGGAGATGCCTGAAGTTGGCATAGGTTGTGTTGCCCTCCCAGCCTTCTACCTCCATGTGCAGAGTACATTGCCCTGCTGGTGAGCTGGTGCACCACTTCATCACCCAGCCAGTTCTCCTCAGCTGGGTCACTGAAGCCCTGCTGGGTGAGGGAAGGATAGTGTGGTTGGCATGCCCAGGAGGAAGGGTATGTCTCTCCTGAACATTGGGGCTGAGGCAGGCTCCAGAGCCGCTTATCCCAAACTGCTGTGCTTAAGGATCATTGTGAGCAGACCAGGGTGGAGAACCCCCACCTCTCACAGGCAAAAAGCTAACACAATTTTAAATGTAAAACACTTTTAAAAATAATTGAACAACATTTCTCCAAAGACCAAAAACAGACAAAACTAGTCGTGGCAATAGAAATCAAAATTGTGAGTACCTTTGGGGGCTACGAATGGCAGGAGGATGAGGAAGGTTCTGGGGTGCTGGAAGGTTTGCATGTGTAGCTCTCACAGGATCACAGGGTGAGCACATATGTGAAATTCACTGATCCTTATATGTCATATTTGTACACCTAGCTGCATGTCTGTTAAATCTCAGTAAAATTTACAGGTTTTAATCAGCTCCATAAATGGTAGAGCAGACATTGTTCAGGGGCAGGGAAACCACTGCAAGATTTTGGCAACATAAAAGCGTATGAAAAGTTAAGAGCACATGGAATGTCTTGTCACTAGTGTCCACAGGAAAGAAACCAGAACATCTGGCAGAATAATGATTAATCCTCAAGGTTAGGGCACACGAAAGCCCTGTTGTTCCCCATCTGTGGGATGGGGTGCCATTTACCAGTTGAGGATTAACATCCAGCTTTCTTCTGTGTATTTCTGCATTGAGCTCTCTATCCCTTTGGCCATTTAAATGACTTTGATTAAAGCACACCCACATCTTAATTTGATATTTATATTTAAGTGTTTATCAAATGGAACAGCAAGCAGACACAAATAATAACACTGCTGCATGTCTTCTGGGTATCTTTTCCTATGTCTTTTAAATTTGAAGAGTTTCAAAGCATTTAAACCAAACTTCCAAATATCCTTTACTCAAAATTTAAAAACATTAGAAGAGAAACATATAGTTTCTCTCATCTTAAAAATGTGCATGATCTTTAAATGATGAATTCCATGTTAAAGAATCTGTCTGGCAGATGTGGTCACAGGTATATAAAAGGAGAAAAAAATTCATTTAAGAGGGGCTGGGTGGGTGATTCTTTTTCAATTATGTCCTTCGTATTCTTAAGAAAACCTTAGCAATCTACATCTTTTCCAGAAAGATAGAAGAAAAAGTTAAAATTTTATTCCTAGGATGTATGCCACAAATTACAAAAAGAGGTTCATATTCAGGGTGAGGCGTCCTGGGAAGAGCGTGGACACTGGGCGGATCTGTTTGAGGGTAGGTGGCTCAGGTGAGTTGACTTTTCCTGGGAAGGGGTGAGGGTGAACCAGCTCCCCTCCCCCTGCCAACACCCCAGCAGCAGCATCAGGCTTCAGAACTGCAAAGCCTCTCCCCAGGCCAGCGGTGTCACCTGCTTGTAGTCCTGCCAGTTCTGCTGGAAATTCACTGTGCCATTCTCATGGCTCTTCCATTGGTATCCATCACACAGAATACCTAGGGGAATGAGGGGCAGTTGGAATCCCCTTGACACAGCCAAAAGCCAGGTCTAGGGCAGCACAAGGTGACTTGGCTGATGGACCCTCCCATCCCCACAGAGCAAAAGTGGTCAAGATCATGAGAATGTTCCAGGCTCCAACACCCCAGCCATGGTGATTATTACCTACAGTGACAGCCAGTGATGTCTCCCACAGCTGCCTTCTCCTCACTTGTAAAATGGGGGTGTTCACACCATAACCTCTTTGTGCCTCAGTTTCTCCTCATTACTGTGACAGTTAAATGAGATGGGTCATGTGATTGTTTAGAAGGGAGCCCTGCACACACTGGGAGAGACATGAATGGAGGCTTCCCACTCCTTACTATTGCAGGGTTGCTGGAAGGATTAAATGTGGATGGGCATAAAGGCCTTAGCCACCATGTAGAAGCAGGAAATGCTATTACTGCTGACCTTCAGGGCACAATGGTTTGCTGAGCACCTACTGTGTGTGAAGCTCTGTTCAAAGCTCTGGGGATGTTCACATGGGTGAGACAAAAAGTGTCCTTTCTCTCAAAAAGCTTGGCATCTATCACAACTACATCACTTTTAGCTTAACTTCTGTTCACACATAATTTTTTCATCCAGTCAGTTCATGTTCAATATTCCACCAGTGCAGACTTGGTGCCTGGCCCTGTACTGGATGAATCATTGAAGAGTCAGAGACAAAATCAAGCCTCAGACTTGGTTGGTCTGGCAGAGGCTATGACGGCAAAAAGACAACTGCTTGTGAACATTTGGGTAGCTATAAGAAGAAGCCCCTAGAAAGAGTCCCTGGGTAACACAGGAAAGTGTTCCAGGAGAACTGGCTTTCCAGACCATGCATTAAATGACGTATCTGCCAGAGAGAGAGGAGTGGAATGACATTTTCCAGGGAGAGGGCAGCAGGAGGAGTAGGGGCCCCGAGGACGGGAAGGTCAGCTGAGGGAAGGAAGCAGGACACCTGTTGTGGGAGTCACAGGGGTGCAGGGGCTCAGAGGGAAACAGCTTGCTTCAAAGTAAAGCTGAGGGCTGAGCCCAGATCTCTTTCTCCCCGGCCAGCTCTAGTGTCTCCATGAGTGTTCCTCAAATTCCCTCCATTCACACTTTCTTGAATTCCACGATAGCTCCACTTCCTTAATTTTCTCAAAGAAAAAAATTACTTAAAAAAGCAGACACAATAGTTTAAATATCACAATAGTTTAAATATCAGCTGGGGATATAGCTCAGTGGTGCAAGTGCCTGCCTGGCAAATGTGAGGTCATGAGTTCGATTCCCGCTATTAAAAAAAAAAAATTTAAACATCGCATAATTTCTCTAATATGAGAAACCTAAAATACATATAGAAAGTAACATAAATGACAGATAGTAGGAAGTAGTGAAGTCTTTTTCAAATTGGAAGGAGAACAAGAGATGGAGGGAGAGAAGGAAGGAAGAGTGAAAGGTATTTTAAAAAAGAGAGAATTGAAGAAAAAATAGAAATAGAACTTTTTCAAATGGAAAGTATATCAAGAATTGGTGGGATCAGTGAAAGATGAGAGGGAAAGTGGATAAATAAGACTTAATATGTGTTCTATACATGTAGAACCCCCTAAAATAAATGTAATTATTATATATTACAAATATGTATTCATAAAAAATGCATAATAAAAATAGTATTTTTCGTATACTTAAGTTAATAGAAACACATTTTACAAGGAAATCCTATCAGTACCATAAATGCAGAATGAGTAAGGCTTGCATTAACTCAGATGATGGTAAAAGTAAATATGAAAACAAAATATTATTAAATACTGCCTAGAACTTTTTGCCAACACGGGGTGCTCAGCTGATATTTTTGCTAAAGGAACCATTTAGCAGATGTGTGAGGAGTGAGAAAGACACTCTGGAGACAAATGGAGCCTCTCCTTGACACACTCAGAAGGAGGAAAGGAAAGTGCAGAGGGAATTATGGAGCAGGACTCTGGATAGCTGCTTCCTTTCCCTTTCTGCCCCAAGCCCTACCTGCCACCCACCTCTCCTCCAACTTCTGAGCTTACTGGACCTGTAAGCTCAGGGCCCTTTTGGGAGCCACTCACTGAAGATGGCGGTGTCTCCAAGGGCCACAGTCATTAACGTCCTGCATGGACTATGGCCTCAATTCCTGCCTTCAACTGGAAATAAACTCCATGTGGTGAGAACTGGGAATTTCAGGGTTTAATTACTCTGCACTTCTACCTGGGGGCCTTCTGCAATGCTTCAAGTTCTGACCTTTGCCTGGATGGGAGCTCTGGAAGGCGCCCTTCATTGGTATCTTAGATATCAGAAAAAGCTCGATGCCGATGAGGGTGTGTCTGGAAAATCCTTGGCTCAGCAGCCACTGATAGCCACAGTCTCCACATGCTAGGATCCTCCTCACCCTCTTTATGTATCTGTGTGTGGTCCCGAGTCAGGAGGTGCAGGGATGAGAAGATAATCCAGCTCATTAGAGATGTGGGCAGAGATTATACCAGAACCCAAATTCTATGTAGGTTGGTACTCACCCACCACTGGACTTCAGAGAGGAGCTACAGATGGTCTAGACTCCATCTTCACTGACTCCAGATCTACAGATGTTCTCACAGTCCCAGAAATCTGCTCATCCACACATGTGGAGGCAGCAATGGGATAAAGTGAAAGTCATGTGGAGATGAGGAAAAAGCCAGAAAGGACAGGGTGGGCTCCCTGCCTCCTGTTCTCCTGTATGCGGGTCCCGAGTGAGGAGGTGCAGGGATGAGAAGATGAGCCAGGCTGGAGTAGGTCTGCTAGAGGAGGTGATCATGGGCTGGGCCCCAAGCAGGAGAAGGGGTGGTGGTCTGGGCAGAGGGAACAGCATGGTGAGGGCTCTGATGTGGGTGGTCTGTTGTGAGCAGGGCACAGGGGCATGGGAGGTGGCTGATTTACACCGCTAGTGTGGCCCCTCAGCCAGAGTGTGCCCTGGCTGCTGGAGGTAGGGTGAGGCTGGCAGAGACAGGGAAAGGACAGAGGAGAGCACAGAGGAGGCTGTTTCAGCAGGGGCAACCAGCCTCATGTGCCAGGCTATGGAGCCACCAGCTGTGCCCAGCAAGGTCGTTGACTTCAGCATGGGGAAGCAGGGGTAGAGCCACAAGGCAGTGAGGCCAGAGAGGAGGCACTAGGCTCCTTAGGAGAGGGTGAGGGGAACCTTCCTCCAACAAGTGCTTCCCATCGCACAGACCACGAGGCTGAGGCTGTGGGCACGGCCTTCCCTACTTGGAGTGTACTAAGGTGGGGCACCCTGGACTCTCCCTCTTGCCCACCTTGCAGCCTCGTGCTACTTGCAGCCCTGGCACAGAGCCCTCATTTGCCCTCCAAGGACCTCACCACTGGGCTTCAAAGCCCATATTTGTTTCTTTCACTGTTTTCTAGAGCTCAGGATAGTACTCACCCAGCAGGGTGCATGGGCCACTGGAAAAAGTGAGTGTTGACAAATACACTGAGTACATTTAAAGTCCTTCCTCTAGCTCATTTAGTGGGACCAATTAGAGATATGGGCAGAGATTATACCAGAACCCAAACTCTACGTAGGTTGGTACTCAAGTGAGGGTAAAGGTTCAGATGCACGGGTCTCAATACCAGGAGGAACCAGGAGACGACCAGGCAGTGGGAGTTCCTGTTTGGGCTTCACACCTGAACTGTGGCTCACAGATCCCGTGCCTAGGGCACCTGTCTAAAGAGGGCTGCTGTGCCCATACCACCAATGAGAACACTGGACCTATCTCCATCCCTGTCCGTGCCTAACATTTCCCAACAGGTGTCACCACTGCCCACCTGCCAGCAGCTCCCAGCTCCCACAGTCCCTGAGAGCAGAAGTCCAGAGAAGCAGTGGGAAGCTTCTGGCCCAGAGGTGATGTGGGATGGACCATGCTTGCTCTGGCAAGGCAAGGTCTGGGCTGGGCGTAGGTTTAAGAATTCTAGCCACCTTTTCATGGCTCTATGTACTGCAAATTTCCTTTGTCAATAACAACAACAGGAGTCTCTGCCCTCTGTGCACCCGCGGCAGACAGGAGTTCCACACTCAGAAGGCCCAGGGATGCTCGCACCAGGGTTTGCATGTGGGCCCTCCCTGTGCATGCCCTGTGCCAAGTGAGCAGGTGCTTCAAGAGCTGCTGGTACCATGGTTCCAGTCTGTGCTTTACATGTGCCCCAATTCCTTGAAGGTCACAGGCACAGGCAGTCTGTGATTGCTGTTTGAGTGGCCTGAGTTTGGCTTCTGTGTGCATTCTGAACTGACTAGAGAAGCAGAACCAGGTGGGCTGCAACATCCTGCCACCACAGGTCCCAGCTGAAAGCCGCAGAGAGAGCCAGGTATTTCCCATCTACTTCCTGAGGGCAGAGCAGATAACCCAGGACTCTGCTGCCATTACAGTCTGAGTCTCTGCCCTCCATGCACTTGCAACAGACAGAAGGTCCT
>NW_004955596.1:201104-230876 GCF_000276665.1 Chinchilla lanigera
GCTCTGCAAGTCTGCTTCTTTTGGTTGGTGCACTGAGACCATTTACATTGATTGTTATAACTGATATGTACTAGCTTATCTTTGTCATGCTGTTCTCCTGCTGTTGGATCCTCCTTTTTCCCCCTGTTTAATTGCTTGCTCTGCTTGGTGGTTCCTTTCTGTTGTTGTTCTTGAAATTGTGGTCTGTGTTATCTCTTTCTAGTATACCTTTTAGTATTTTTTTTAGGATTGGTTTGGTGCTCATGAATTTCTTCAGTTGTTCTTTATCATGAAAATATTTTATTTCTCCATTAAATGTGAAAGATAGCTTTTCAGGGTACATCAATCTGGGTTGGAAGTTGTTTTCTTTCAGTACCTGAAGTACTTCACTCCAAGCTCTTCTTGCCTTGATGGTTTGTGTCAAGAAGTCTGCTGTGATTCTGATAGGCTTTCCTATGTAGGTGACCTGTTTCTTTTCTCTAACAGCTTTTAATATTCTGAGCTTTTGTTGAGTTTCCGGGATCTTGATCACTGTATGTCTGGGTGTAGATTTATTTTGGTTATGATTAACTCGAGTTCTATATGCTTCAGTTATCTAGATGTCCAATTCTTTTTCCATGCCTGGGAAATTTTCTGCTATTATTTCTGCAAATAGTCTTTTTATGTCATTTTTGTTGACACCTGCTGTTTCATTAATACCTTTTAATCTGACATTGTTTCTCTTTGCTTCATCTTGCAGTTGTTGAAATATTTCCTGGTTCCTTGTCATTTCTAAGAGATCCCTCCTTTCACATTCATTAGTGGCAATGCTGTCTTGAAGGTCTGAAAGTCTGTCTTCAGCTTTGTTCAGGTGGTTTTGCAAGCTTTCAATAGAATTTTTAAGTTCCTGGATATCTGTTTGCATCTGTTGCATACCTTTTAGTTCTTTTGTATACTGTTCCCTGAAGGTTTCACTGAGTTGTCAATGCTCGTCTATTTTCTTGTCTATGTCATCTTTAAATATGCTGAACATTTCTTTCATTATTGTTGTCATTTCTTTTCTCACCTGAGAGATTATTTCTGATCTGATGTCTTCTATGGCCTGATGGTGTCGTTTCTTTACTTCAGTTGCTATCATTTCAGAAATTTCAGGTGTATGACCTCTAGGCTCTTCTGTGTTGATGCCTCCAAGACTTGTTTTGGGTGGTGTGGAGGTCTGGGATTGCACTTTGCTCCTTCATTTTGTCATTTTTGAAGAATGAGAGACTCCCTATAGTGCAGTCTCTCTCTCCTGATTGTGAGTTGCAAGGCAAGAGTCTGAAGATCCCCAGTGCTCAGTGTAGCTCCTGTACTGGTGAGTGGTGGCAGCCCAGCCCGGGGTGACACTCTGTGGTTGTGGCGGGTGGCCACCAAGCCCCCTGAGGGTACCCAAGACTTCGCCTGCCTTGCATGCTGGTCAGGGAGGCAGAACCCAGACTCACCTGGCTTCCCGAAGATGTCCGGGTTCAGCTGAGCCTGGGACTACACAGTATGGGTGTGGCAGGTACCCACCAAGGCCCAGAGGTTGCCCAAAGTTTCTCCTGCCTTGCACACTGGTCAGGGAGGCAGAGCCCAGACTCACCGGGCTTCCTGAACATATCCAGGGATTAGCCCAGCCTGGGGGGAAACAATTCATGTTTTCTTAACCCTTATACCATTCTCCAGTGGAAGAATGAATGTTTTCTTTGACTGCACCCAGCAATATGTCAAAACCACTAGCAAAGTTGCATAATGGGTTTGTAGACAATTGCCAATTTCTAGTACATATGGCTACCTGGTATGTGTCTCCCTATAATGAGATGATTAGATAAAAAATTCAAAATTTTTATATAACAGCTACAAAGTGTAGCAACAGTTTTAAAGCTTGTTACCAGGTCTGATGACTCTCAGTGTCTATTAAATGATACTCTTCATCGAAAGGCCATGGGAAAGAATTTTTCTTTAGCCACAGTTAATACTCAGTTATAGAAATATAGAGATTCTGATCTACCCCAGACTAATAAAGCTCACAGGTAAATATTTTCAGGTCTTAGATGAACATATTTAGCTGACGTTGCCTATGAAGCAACTCAGCCAAGTAGAATCCCCTTTTAGGTAAAAAATAAATCCCTATGTTTCTGATAAATGAAGCAATGCCACCTGAAATATGAGATAGATTTCTACCCCAAGCTATGTAAGAAATAAATTTACTTTCAGACCAACAAAAGGAATTTGGATTACAGAGACAGCAAAAGTGAGGCTTTGAGTCTAAAACTCTTGCAAGAGAGGTGTTTATGTAGAGACAGGCATACTCCAGTTGAGAAGCTGTGTTTTTATTTCTAACTTTTAGGTGTCCCACCCGCATGTCCCATGGCCTGGGTTCCTGGGTTCACAGTCTATCTTGACCAATCTATTTCATTTCACATCTGTTTTTTCTCACCCTATTCTCTTGCTATGCATCCTCCCTCTGTATGTCTCATTGTAGTTCTTTTCAGCCTGTTGGCTTCCCAGGACTTGTGGGACGTGTTTTACCCCATGGTCTTATCTTTGGTGTGAGTATTTGTACAGCCAGCATGTCCTTGTCTGCTTGTTGACAGAGCTAAGTCAAAGAATAAGGCCTTATTAGAATTTTTAATGAAAGATGGACCAGTTAGAATATTTTTGTCTCTTACAGCTATAATCACACTATTGTATTAAAAGATTCTGACTTGTTTTCCATCAAAAGGAAGGAAAAAGTTGGAATAAAATGGCTCATTTCAAATAATAGCCAGTGGCCCTGTGGCATAAACCTGTGGCCTTGGTTACCTCCAGTATAGACAAGATGTACATTAGGACATCCATGAGCACAAGGATGCTGCATTAAAACCATATGTCAACCAGCTAACCTCCCGTCCTGCGGCACTGTTGGACCAGAGCAGTTTTTCACTGGTGTGATCATCGGGCTGCTATCTTTATCCCTCAAGTAGGACATGAGTATGTAATGGGACACACAGAAACTCTTACTCATTATACACAAAAAGCTTGAAATGATACTACAGAGGGTATTTTATTATTAAATTCAAAAAGTGAAGGTGACGAGAAAAGCCATTGTACAGAACTGAATTGTCCTAGATATTCTAATAATATCACAAGGTGATTATCAAAACAGATGTTATGTGTACATTCTTGATACTCTGCAAATATATCTTCTGTATTACAAGATCTTTGTTCACAAGTCAGGGCAATATTAGGGACTGCCATATGTTCAGCCACTTAACAGTTTACTCTGAGCATCACTCGGGCAGTGCGTTTATTTACATACTGATTTTCCTGAGCATTGCCTGAGCAATGTCCTTTCAACCAGTTTGACCCTTGTTTGCACAAGACACACTCTTACATGTATTTATTTACTTTATGTGGATCATCTTTACTTATTTATGTATTTTGAAACCAAGTCCCAGTATATAGTTCAGGTCAGGTTTGAAAGCACTATGGAGCCCAAGTCTGGCCTTGAACTTACAGCTATCCTCCTCCTTTAGCCTCCAGAGTGCTGGGATTAAGGTGTGCTCTACTACACTCAGCTACACCTTTTTATTTACAATGCTGTATTCACCTTTGATGTTTGTTTCTAGTAAGATATAATGGTAAATTCTGTTTTTTTTTCTTTACTAATTCATATTTATTTTATTCGTGAAAAATAAACTATAATTTGGTGCTACAATTTATAAAAGATCTTTTCATAAGTACATTAGATATAAGTTTTACAGTTCTCTAGACCTCAGTGATGGTCTTTTATAGTACAAAATGGACATGTTTGAGATACAGAGATGGAATAGGAAGGAGATGCTAAAAGATCTGCAAAACAGAAACCTGAAAAAGGGAGAAATGTTACCATATCAGAGAAGGAAAGTCTGTTGTGAAATGGAAAGACAAAAAAATTGCCTCTTTATTTTCAACTATTTATAATACAGAGGTCAGTAACTATAATAATTTTATGGGTGGTTTTGACAGAGTTGACCAACATCTAAGAAGCAAGGAATCAAAAATGGAAGAAAGAAATTACTATAAAATACTAATGCACCTCCTGGATCAAACAATGTGGAACACATTTGTTATTTATTCAAAACAAGGGGGCTCAAAAAGTCATTTATGATTTAAAGTGTGTCTAATAGGCCGAATAATTGAAAAGTACAAGATAGCAAAACGCCATTCAGGACATCCATTCTCAATGATTTTACTATTACATTGAATGGGTAGACATTCTATTGAAAATATACCACCTACAGAAAAAAAGGGAAGGCCAAAATGCCAATGTGAAATGTGCAGTTCAAAGAAGGGCAATCGTGTGCAGGGGTTGATCAGACTCCTCCATGTGGGGGAGTGGCAGGGAATAAAGAGAGGCAAAAGACAATATTGGAGGTACAAGGCAACCAGGAGGAACCAGCCTGTGGTGGACAAGCACAACAATCTCCACAGCTGACCCACTTTTATTAGCAAGTAAAGAAGCACGGGGAAGAGATAGTGTACTTTTCATAGAACAGCAACTGCAGTAAATGGGGAATAACTTAAAGGAGAACAAGTCCTTTTCCATAGCAATATTATTTTTTTAAATTTTTAAAAATTTATTTTAAAAAATAAAAGAAGGAAAACATTAACAAACATATCCATTTACAAAATAGCATAAGAACAATACAAGCAATACTGAATTACAGACAAAGTGATAGGAAATCAACAATGGTGGTTGTATTACGTATTGATATCTTCAAAGTGGTTACTCAGGAAAACATAGAGACATGCAAGATTGATCAAATAAGTAATCATTAAGTGTTCCTTTCAGTAAAGCAATAGAAGTCAGTAGTACACCTGTGTTAGCTATCCTGTTATACATATATACATACATAATTTCCCCTTCTTTCTTTTCTCTTTTCCCTCACCCTAGTTGCTCTTTACTTTTGGGCAGTTTCTTTTTTGTTTCACAATGTCTGTCATAGTTCCTAACTTTTATTCACTCTTTCAGATTCTTACACTAGTGAGACAATAAGTTGCTTATACATGATGGTCTGGTTTATTTCACTTATGAGTATGGTCTCTAGTTGTGACCATTTACCTGTAAAGCCTCTGTTTCAGGAGAGTTGAAACAGTGTGACTTGAGGTTGGGTAGCATCTAGGCACCTTTCTTTATAGCTGAGTAATATTTCCATAGCAATATTCTTGCATTCTTTAGATTGCCCTCAGCAGATGTTACCTTGCCTTAGGAATGCTGCAGTTATGACTTTTCTTTATGCAGCCAGAAATCCTCAGACCTTTTGCATACTTCTGTCTTCCTAAAGTAGGTCTTACCAGCCTTGGAGTCACGGGACCCCAGTCACATAGCCTGGTCTCCAGCATCATCGGAAAATATCATTTCATATCCCCTGACCCCCAGCAATTTCCCTTTTCTGTTTCTGCTTCAGGCGAGTTGAAACAGTGTGACTTGAGGTTGGATAGCATCTAGGTATTGTTTGGTTTGGCTCCCCCTGTGGCAGACTAGAAATGGAAATAAAAGACATAGACTTATCAATGTAAGCGAACCAACATAAAATCTAAAATGAGCCTTGAAGTAATTTTACTTATTGCATTCATCAAAAGTATCAGTAAACATCTGAATCTTGGATTTCTTTACCAAATTTTGGGTTTGTTAAGACAGACAATATTTTTTTTAGTAAGTCTTTTAGATCTAAAGTTATCTTCTTGTGTATAACACCCGTATTTTTTTTTTATATGTTCTCAAGGATGAGTGTATTGGTTATAAGGAAGGGAGTTATACAATACCATCATCATACCTCTGAGCAGGAGATCAGTGGCCCTAGGTCTGGGCCCTGATAGCTGTTCAGGCATCAAATCCCCAACTGCCTGTACTAGGGGTACAATGACAGAATGAAACACAGACAAAACATATATTTTAGTTACAAGAAGCACCAGAATAGTAAAAGCCCAATGACAGGCTAAGACCACAGGTGTGATGTCTTTGGCATTTTTTAGGTGTATGGATTGGCTGGGGGTTGTGCTGATGGGCTGTAGGGTGGAGGGAGGAAATGCTGACACAGTCAAGGTTTGCGAATTGAGGAATGATGCATATTTGAAAAGTCACATAGGAATAGATCATGGTTAACTGGTAACCTGATTGTCTGTTAACTGCTATTACTGAGCTACACAGAATTTGCATGAGTCAAAGTCCTCAGCTGCCATGTTATCCTGTTTTGAGACACCAGAACGTCACAGGCTGTTTTCTGGCCTTGGCTCTGGCCACTGGCTTAAAGATTAACCTGTCTCTAAGCCAACCTGGGGCCTACTTACACATCATGTAGGCCTAGGACAGATTCTCAGTTCATTTTTATGCCAATTTATTAATATTAATTATTATCTGTTTGTACCATGTCAAGCTGATCTTCAGCAGCCCAGGCCACCTCTAAAAATTTTAGAGGTCTGGGTCAAGAAAAAGACTATGTTCTTCCTGATATTTTTCTTTTCTTTTATAAGGGGGAGCAGTAGCAGTTGTGGCCACAGTTATAGCACACAAAGGTTTCAATGAGGAGACCATCAAACTTCATGGTGAAAGTTGTCTGGGGCAATGTGTGCCCTCTTAGCCTGGGTCTTTTTAAAAGTTTTGCTCACTTTATTTCAATTTTCTACATCTAAAGTTTCTGCCTGCAGGAACCATGAGTTATGTTTGATAATATACTGTAACGTTTTTGAAAGAGAGTCCCTGGGCCCCTGTCTGTTTTAAGAATGTATGTAGGGGGCTGGGGATTTAGCACAGTGGCACAGTGCCTGCCTGGCAAGCGTGAGGTTGTGAGTTCGATTCCCAGTACTGGAAAAAAACAAAAAAACCAAACCAAAACCAAACCAAACAAAAAAAGAATATATGTAGCAACTGTACGAATCTTTGTTTCTCTGTTGATAAATTTTGTCCCATTATTCCAGTTAGAAAAGCTTCCCTGTGGCATTATTCTTCAGTTTTACTTTTGAACAGTTGACTCCGAGGTTGTCCCATGGAATCTCTTGATGTCTGTGTCACTCTTTCTGGTGGGCCTTTTCTTCTAACTCTGATGTCTTTGTGTTGGGGTGCTAGTTGCTAGGGGCTGATCAGATCCCTAGATTCCTATGGGGGGCACAGCAGAGAATAAAGAATGTCAAAAGACAATATTCAAGGTACAAGTGGCCAAGAAAAACCTGCCTCTAGTAAACAGACACAACTCTCTTCTGTAGTTGACCCACTTTTATTAGCAAGCAAAAAACCCAAAAAGCCCACAAAAAGCAATAGTGTACTTTTTATAAAACAACAACTACAATAAATGAAAAACAATTTAATATAAAAATAATTTCCATAACAACATGCCTACATTTAAAAAATTCTCCTGAGCAAATGTAACCTTGCCTTAAATACGCTATAGTTGTGAGCTTTCTCTACACAGCCAAGAAACATATGGCCTTCTAAATACTTTTCTGTTCCTTAAACAGATCACACCAGCCTCAGAGCCATGAGGACCCAGTCACATAGCCTGATCCCCAGCATAATAACATTATTTCATATCCCCTCAGCCCCAACAGTAATGCAAAAGGAATCTGCAAAGAAACTACATACAACTGTCTAGATTGTAACACTGCATTGTCCATTGAATATTTTAAAATACACATACACAGAAAAATCATTGAATAAATTTGATAAAATTATCATTTTTATATTTATTATTGTATTATCTTATAAAAATTAACAAAAAGTGTGCAATTTTTGGTCACCCAACTGGACTGGTAAATGGTTAATGACTGGGTAGCACCCTGGTTCCCTGAAATATGCTGGTATAAGAAAGTTCTCATTTTTCTGGCTGTGAAACTGTGCATTGGAATTCTTTTCTATTCTGTGACCCATTGTTGTTGTGGCCTAAGGTCAAGGAGCTCACCCTGTGGTCTAAAGGCTGGGCAGCTCCCCACTCCCTAGACGGGACACCTCCCTAGCCCTGTGGCCACACTCTCACTGTCTGTCTCCTGTTCTCTGGCCAGGCTCAGGAAATCTGCAGAGTGTTTGTTGGGTGGGAGCTGGAGCTGCAGCCTCAAGACAGAGACACAGGTTACCACCCTGTCCTCTACAGGGTAGGCATAACAGGAATCTTCCACTGGAGTTGTTGTGAGTGACTGGTATTCAGACACAGAAAACCAATCTTTGGGGTTATTATCACTTTGCCATTACCAATATGGAGGCAAAGTGTGGAGAATATGCTTGTGAACCTCTGAAGACTTTGGTTTTTGCTCAAATCATGTGGGGAAAATTGGAACTTATTGGCCAGTATAACTGAAGAGTTTAGGGGTTCTAGCTTTAGATGCAGCTGTATCAGGTGCTTAAATGATATTAGGAATACTTTTTTCTAGACCTTTGTTTTCCTTATTGGCTACATCTGCTGACAGTTCCTGCCACCATTGTTCCTATCACTGGTGGCAGCAGCTGTCATCTATCAATGTGGCACCCCCAGGAAAAGAAAGCCGCTTTCTTGATAGCTGTGGAAAATTCCAGCTTAGGTCACATGGCCATTCCTGAACAAACACTACAGGCAGAGGGACGAAGTTCTTTGGTTAGTTAGGCTGGGTCATGTGTCCCGGCAGCAGCTGTGCAATAGAGTAGCCTCTTGGGACCCAAAAGGACAGAGTGTTGACCAGGGTGTCTCTCTTGGGGACCTGAGGAGGGGGTTGTGGGGCTGGAAGTTGCTAGGCACAAAGTACCTGTTGCTGTAGGCTGATCAGACCCCCAGATACATGTGGGGAGAATGGTGGAGAATAAACAAAGGAATATCCAAGGTACAAGGGGACCAGGAGGCACCTGCATATATTGACAGGCATAATAATCTCCACAGCTGACCCACTTTTATTAGCAAGTGAGAAGCACAGGGAAAGAGATGGTGTACTTTTCATGGAACAGCAACTGCAGTAAGTGGGGAATAATTTAAGGGAGAACAAGTTCTTCATAACTATATGCCTGTATTCTTTAGACTGTCCTCAGCAGATGTCATCTTGCCTTATGAATGCTGCAGTTATGATTTTTCCCTGTGAAGCCAGGAATTACGTCCACATATTTCTTTGTTCCTAAAGCAGGTCTCACCAGCCTTGGAACTATGGGACCCCAGCCACGTAGCCTGGTCCCCAGGATTATAAAACATTATTTCATGTCCCAGGATCCCCAACAGTTCCTCTCTTTTGTTTTTGTGATTGTAAGTCTTGAAACGATGTGTCTTGAGGTTGGATAGCATCTCGACGTTGTTTGGTTTTGTTCCCCCTATGGCAGACTAGAAATAGAAATGAAAGACATAGACTCGTTAATACAAGCAGACCAGTATAAAATCTTGATGTAGTTTTATGTATTGCGTTCATCAAAGGTATCAGTAAACTTATCTCAATCTTGGGTTTATCAAAGTTGTGTGTTTGTTGAGACATAGACAATACAGTGCTTCCTTTTATAAGACTTCTAGATGCAAAGTTATGTTGCTGTGCACAGCACCCTGTTCCCAAGGATGAGTGGATGGGTTTTTAGGAAGAGGAGTTATACAGTCCTGATTAATGTTAAAATGATGTCAAAGCCCTTGCTGTAATTGCAAAGTCGCTGTTTGATCTCCCATCTACATAATAGTAGTCTCTAAGCCACTAATCTGTGGCTGCATATTTGTGTCAGTAGAGTGCTGTATGTTCCAGGTCTTCTCTGCTGTTTGGTCCTGGTGTCCACAAAATGAGCAGTCTGTACAGGGTAATTAAGAGCCACAGAGGACGTAGAATCCCCTGAGATTAGTAATACCAAGGGGACAGTTTTAGCAGTAATGAAGCTTAACATATTTTTTGTCCTGTGTATAAGGTGCTTAATTAGAGACTATAGTAAATGAATAGCAAGAGTGTTGCCCCATGGTTCTGTAAGGTTCTTGGGAATCTTGACCCCAGCCTATGCCACAAGACTAGTGAATTATCAACATGCATTTTCTACACATAAATGAGGTAAGATTCCATTCAGCAGTCTCATATAAGGAAACATACGGGTTGTATGTGCATTTGGAGAACATGTGGATTTACTTGCCCAAATTTGAATACTAGAAGTATTTGTAATAAATTTGGTCACATATCTTTTCCATTGCTGGCATACCCAATAAGAGAAAGCTAATTTCCAGAATGTCCTTTGAAGTGGTCCAGGGCTACAATTAATGATAACCTGTGGCACAGGGGGGAGGGGGCTAAAGTTGGACCCATGTCACGGTGAATGTCTCTCAGCATTAGAGTACAGAGTAGGGTATTTCTTTCATAATAATCAGTGTATCGGTGTCAACAGGCCATATGCTAGGCTAAGCAGTTTCTTTCTCTCTCTTCTAACCTCCCGTGAAGGCCCCAATCTATAAATTTAAATTGATTTAGGCACATTTTTTTCCCCTATCTCCTATACAGGAGGTCCATAGTGGGGGGGGGCAGAATCATGTGTTTTCCCAAGATATATATTGTGCATGTGGAGAAGCATCAGGCGTGGAGGAGTTGATCCATTTCCCTGAGATGTTAATAGATTCCATTCCCCAAAATATTAATTGTTCTCCATCATGGGTCATCCAAACCTACAGGTAAGTAGGCAGACAACAGTTAACTTGCAAAGATTTATGTTTAATGCACAACAATGGGTACAAAAAATGTGATGGATAATTAGGAGCAATATTAAAATCTGTGAATCCAGGAGCCTTGGAAGGCTCTGGAATTCATCCCAATTGATCATAATAGATTTCATAGGAAAAATCAGCCCAAATGAGAGGTTTCAGCAGAGGGGCTTGGACATCTATACCCAACATTCTTTCCCAGACATTACTTATGCATACAATGCTAGTAATGATGGCCATTATGGGAATTAACATATTTTCTGGTGTACATAAGAGGCCTTGTCTCATCACCAATTTTTCAGCTTCCTGGATTGTCTTCTTCACTTGTCTCCACATCATGGTTCTTGTCACCTGTGTGGTCATCAATTGCTGAGGTATCTCATTCTTGGTCATCCTTGACAAGGCTCACACTGATGGGCCCTGGTGTTAGACTTTACCATGAGTTTGGAGAACCCCTCTCTGCATGGCTGCAGTTCTAGGATGGCATCCACAATGGCTTGTTAATACACAAGCACATCTCTGTTCCCATGTTATTAACAGCACCAGGCCATCTCATTTTCCTGTTTGGACATCTTGCCATAGGACTTGTGCTCTAGGTGTTTTTTGATTTGTCCTTTTGCCAATGAAGCTCTGATGGAGTGTATTTACTTTCTGCAAGCTGGTTTAAAAATGTAAGGAAAGGTAGCTAGATGATTGTGTCTATGGAGGTAACCATACTCCCTCTTTTTTTGTTTCTGTAATTGTGTTTTTAAGGAAAGGTGTACTTACTCCACTATGGCTTGGCCCTGAGGATTATATGGAATACCTGTACGATGTTTAAAATGCCAGAGTTGAAAAAAGGAGGGCAAAGCTTGCTGAGATATAAGGGTCCATTATCAGTTCTGATTGTATGAAGAAACTTTCATAGCAGCAACAGCAGATATGCAGTGTTGTTGGATATGTCTTACCTTTTTGCCCCCATGGTAGGTGGGATGAATCATATGATAATAATATCTATGGACAAATGAACATATTATAACCAACCAAAGATGGGATGTGAGTAACATTCATTTGCCAGATTTCATTCTGTTGAAGGCCTTGGGGTTGCATCATTCAATGACAATAGGGTGAGAGATGTGTTGGCAATTAGGATATGACAAGACAATTTTTCTACCTTGTGAATGAGACAATTAAAATTCTTTGTTTAGGACTCTACTATTTTGATGATGGTATGAGTGGGATTGTCTGGCCAAACTGAAGGGAGTAATGTAATGAGTCAGCCTGTTGGTTACCATAGGACAAGGGTCCTGGTAAATTAGAATGGGACCTAATATGTCCAGTATAAAGGGGAACAGAGTGGTTTTGAATTGCCCACTATAATCTGAGTAACAGATTAAGTAAAGGAGGGCCTAATGTTTCTTTTTATGTAGCAATTTCTAGCCATTTGGTAAGAAACACTGCATAAGCTGAATCACTAATGATATTTATAATGGTTAATTTAGTCAGTTCTATGATATAAAAGGTGGCAGTAATTTCTGATCTTTGAGGTGATAATCCTATGGTCAAAATGACATGTTGAAAATCCTTGCTCCAAATAGTCACCTTTGCCTTGTAGAAAACATCTATAAAATAAGTCAGTGCATCAAAAATAGCCCCTAACCAAGCAATTTGAGAAATTATATATGGACATTATTTGGAAAAAATTGGAAGCTGAGGTCAGTAGTGCAGTGGTTATCAATGTGTCCAAAAAAAATCAGCAAAGGTAATTTGCCAATAAACCATTTGCTGTAACAGAGTTAAATATTGGATAACTCCAAGGGCAATATAATCTGAGAAAGGTCAATACCAAATAATTGATTAAAATGAGTTCTTTTGGTTACTATTTTTGACATTTGTTTAGTATATAACTGTAAGCCTTTTATTTATTTACTTTTTATTATTTGATTAGGAAGGTATAACCATAGGAAATAACTAAGAATTAGAAACTGTCCCAAAATCCCAGTAAGGGGTTGGGGAGTATCCAAATTATAAAATAAGAGATAGGTGGTCATTCACTTGATATATCTGTCACTTCTGTAACATTTGTTCCACCAATTGTAATTTGTGTCTTGGGAGTTAGTTGTAGCAAATGAATTTGTGGGTCATCTTGTAGAGTATTATGTTTTAATTGATATGTAGCAATACCTAATTTGGGTTGAATCCAATGAGTGTCTCCCAATAATTTTTGGAAATCATTTAGAGTCAATAAATAATCTTGTCTTATATTTATATTTTGGAGTCTCACTATCCATTCTTTAAGTGGGGTCCCTAAATACAGATAAGGGCTGGAGGTCTGTACCTTATCAGGAGCTATGCAGAGGCCATGGCTCTAAAGATTCTTCTTGACGGTTGCAAACAAAGCATGTAGTTGTGCCTTTGTTGCTGTGGGCAGTAACATGTAATCCATACAATATAAGCCTAAGGATAATATAAGCCTGAGGATATTTCTGTTGAGCAGGCTGTAAGGTTTGACCTTCAAATACTGACATAGCAAGGGGTTATTCATCATTCCTTGAGGCAAAACTGTCCACTGATATCTACTTATGGGTTCCTTAAAACTGATACTATGCACAGAAAAAGCAAAATATTGATGATTAGGTGGATGTAGAGGGACAGTGAAAAAAATCCTTTAGATCAATAATAATCAGTGGCCATTCTCGGGGGACACTGACAGGATGGGAGGCCAGGCTACAAGGCCCCCATCAGCTGTAAGCATGCATTTACAGCCCTTGAATCCTGTGAAAACCTTTATTTTCCAGGTTTATTTGGGATAACAGACATAGGAGTGTTCCAGGGGCTGGTAGATGGTTCTAAGTGTCCTAACTGAACCTGTTCCTATAGCACTTGATGTGAATGTGCTAGCTTCTACTTATTTAGGGGCCGCTGATACTCTTAGACTGGGAAATCTGCTTTCATTGAAGTGGCAAAGCTGTTCTGGGGGAAAAAGCATCAGTGGCCCCTATCAGAAAAACAGCTGATAGCCAATTCCTGCACAGTCTAATTTAGGGGTCACTAACAGTCTGGGGATCCCTTGTAAATTCTTTCCCAAGCCTGAGCCTAATTGATACCCTATCTTTTCCATAATTTGTTTTGCAACAATAACAGGCTCACTGGTTAATATGATTCCATATTCCTTTAAAAGGTCCCTTCCCCAAAGATTTACAGGTGTATGGGCCACATAAAGTTGAAAGATCCGGTCTGACTTTCTGGTCCTGAGTGAGGTATGCGAGTTGCACTCTGTCACACCTGCTGAGGTGAACCAAGCCCCACTGAGATAGTGCCAGCCTTAGTAGGCCAAAATGGAGGCCATTTCTCCATGCCCATAACAGACACATCAGCTTCAGTGTCCACTAAGCCCTGAAAAACCTTTCTTTTTATTTTAATCCTTCATATTAGCCTTCCTTCATTTAGCTCCTGTGTAAGATAAGTTTCTTTAGAAGTGGTGCTACCAAAATCTCCCTCCTTCCTATATTGTTTTCTATGTTGAACCAAAGGGATCCCCACCACAAGAAGTATCAGCTAAGCAACACAGCCACCTGGTTCAAAGACCCGAATGTCCACGGAATGAGCTACAACTTGAATTTCTCCTTCATAATCAGATTTAGTTATCCCAGGTACAATTGTAATGTCCTGTAAATTTAGCCTATTTCTCCTCATAATTAATCCAACAGTGCCCCCAGGTAATAGTCCCCATATTCCTGTGGGTATTTTATCTCCCCTGAAAAGCTATGGGTTACGGGGAGGGCTAACATGACACTTCCTTGTGTTTTGAGAATGAGGGAAGCAGTGTCCCACCAGGGACCCAAGACAAAATGCTGCTCACTGCTTGTGCAGAAAAGGCCCCTGTTGTTTGAAGGGCCCAGGGATGGGCCCAGTTCCTGTTTCCCTAAGGAGAGTGCTATCTTTATGATATTTGGAACGGCAATTTTTATACAATGATTTCCTTTATTACACCAAGGACAAAGACTGGGAGCTGGATTTGTATTCCCTCCCATTGGGGGTAGAATGATAGCCCCCAACTTGGCTGGAGCAGTACATTGTTTATGAATATGCCTTGTTTTCCCACAATGGAAACACTGAACATTGGCATTTTTATTCCCCTTTGTAAGACTTAACAGAGCTTGGGTCAGCACTGAACTACTTATAAGATATGCTCCCTACATCTTGACAAGGTTTTAAATAATTTCCAAGATTCTTTGTGACTCTAACCACCTCAAGGGCCCATTTATGTCTTTATTTGCATTCTTGAAGGTCAATTGTTGTACTATAATTTTAGCCACTTGTAATGAGGAATCTGTCTACAGATTGTCTCCTGTAACATAGCAAGGAATTGAGCATACGGCTCCCAGGATCTCTATAAAATATATAGGAAGGGCTGAACTGGACTACCTCTTTGGGAACCAGAGCCCATGCTTGTCTCATCATCAAATGTATCTATTCAGATGCTTTATTAGGATAAGTCAATTGTTGCACAAGTTTTGCATAAGTCCCCATTCCCAGCAACTTATCTTCTGTGATCTCTGGCCTCTCAGCTGCCCTATTTCTGTTTGCCTGTTCTGCTGTAAGCTCTTGTAGTGGCATGTTAAAATGAAGGTATTGGCCTGCTGATAGATAGGAATGGGCAAGATGTTTAATACCTTGTGGAGCCATATGCAGAACTCCCAAAATGGATTCTAAGAGTCCCAGTGTAAAGGGTCCCTGGACTCCATTTATTCATTACGCTCTGTTTTAATTTTTTTAAAACTCTGTACTCTATTCCATGATGTTCAGGTACCATTTGTTGGGGACAATTGGGGTCTTGTCTAATCATAACAGGGAAGCAATTGTGTCCAGTGGGGTCCCTGGCCATCATAGCCTGCCAAACAAGTTGTTGGTACTTAGACAAACGAGGATGTCTCCCCCGCTAGACTCTGAGAATTCCAGAAGTATAGGCCAGGAGAGTCGCTCTACCTTCTTCATAATCTTTTTCGTTTTCTTCTTTATAAGGAGAAGTAGCAGATGCAGTAACCATTGCAGCACACAAAGGTCCCAATAAGGATTTCATCAAACTCCATATTGAAAGGGTGTCCAGGGCAATCTGTTTTCCCCTAGTATTGGTACATCGTGAATTTCTGCCCACTCTATCCCAATTCTACACATCCAAAGTTCCTGCTTGTGGGAACCATAGGATATGCTTGTAGCATTTTAGAAAGAAAGTGGGTACTGACCTGAGCCTCTGCCTGGGAAAACCAGCAGGGAGAGCAGTGAGGCCGAGGTAACAGAGCCCAAAGGTGACAATCCAGTTCCTGGACAGTTTCTATGAAGTCACTACAGCCCCAGGGAGAAAGCCCTACCCTCATGGGGTTTGTGTTCTGTGGGATAGTAGGGGGAGGCATATTCATAGAAGAGAAAATATTCATTTCATGTTCATCCAATACTTACACTGCCCTGTCTCAATTCACTCCCCTGCTCTTCAAAATGGGAGGGGTTAGTGCACTCATTCAAGAATATATAGGGTCTAGAAAGGGTATATGACTTGCCCAAAGTTATATAGCTAGTAAGATTCAGATATTGAACAGCAAACTGGAAATCCCTCGGTTCCCCGGTTGAGGACCCACATGCCATCCTCAGGCAAGAGATAGGGGTTCCCTGGGTTTGCATAGATTAGGGGTGGAGGCCCAGAGAGATGCAGCTGCCTAGACTCCAGGGGGAGGATTTAGGGCCAGTGCTTCTGACTGTAGGCCTGGACAAGATCCCGTTGTTTCCAAAACTCTCCTCTCCATGACTCAGTACCCCACTCCAGCCTGGGGACAACTTCCCCAGCACAAGACAGCATCTTATCACTGTCTCAGCAAACTGGCCAGGGCCACACCAGGGCACAAGGCACTCCCAGGCCTCCAGGAGGAGTGGGAACAGGAGCCAGCTCCCCACTGGTGCACACATTTCCTGAGTCTCAAGAAACACATGGCTGGGCTGCCTCTCTGCAGCCTCACTCTGCCCTCCCCTACTCTCCCCTTCCCGTACTGTCCAGTGATGTTCCAAGCTAACAGGAAACCCAAAGGGGAAGCTGGAGAGGCTGAGAATGGAGAGCTTCAGAGTTGACACCTGAAAACATGCCGTTGGTGGTCAGGGCTGGGAAGAGGCAGAAACATGGCCAGGAAAAGAGGTCAGATGCCCTGAGTACAAAATTGTCGCACTTGCGAGTGTGCATGTCCATGCATTTCTGCCTTCCGTTGCTGTAGGAAAGGCTAGTCCACCAGCAGCCAGTGTCAGGCCTGGGGGCAAGACATGCAGAGACTCCACTGTGACAGCTTGGGGGCAGAATGGAGACGAAGGAAGGGACCAAAGCACACAGGTGAGATACAATCTGGAGGGTGGAAGCAGAGGATAAGAAGCCCTGCAGATGAGGGACTCACAGTATAAGCAGAAGCAGACAGAGCTGCTCACACAGGGGCTTGCAGCTGAAGCAGCTCTGAGGACTGCACCTTCAGGGGCAGAGGCCACACTGGTGTACTCCGGGCACAAGGCTGAGTAGTAGGCAACACAGTCTGTGTGGAATCTGAGTGGACTCTTCTTTCCATCACCACAAATCTGGAAGCTCTCTTGGCCAGCCATGCTTCTGTACAGCCTCCTCCTCCTAGTGGCCACTACAACTGCAGCCCAAGAGAATGCAAAACAGGTAGACAGCACTGAGAGGAACCAGCTACCCATGGGGCACATGTGGGTGTTGACTGGCAACTGGATAGAAAACCTGGAGAATGAACTGGAGAACAGCAGGCAGACACTGCAGAAGGTAAGGCTGGGTCTGAAAGCACAGGGCTCCTCTGGAGTTGTCACCATCAGAACAGGAGCCCTACACCCCTGAGAATGCAAAGGATAACGAGGGGAGAGATTGGGATATGCGGTCAGAGTGGAGCAGGAGTGGAGCTGGTGCCACACAGTGAGACTGGGCAGCACTGAACAGGGAAGCTGGCTCTTCACGGCCATTCATTCACACTGAGCATGGGCAGACCATCCTGGGAGAGCAGGTAGCAGGGAGGGAACAGTCCATCCCGCCTGGATGACAGGCAGAAAGAGACTATGAAGAGATGTTTACTGTGTTAGATGGTGATGCAGAGGGAAGCGGGGAAGAGGGAAAGCTGTGGCCCAGGCTGGCTGAGCTCAGATCACGTGTGAAGATGTTGCAAAGGAGGTGTCCTCTGACTTCAGAGGACAAGTGAAGCGGGTGTCTGCAGGCACATTCCCACTGAAGGACCCTTGGGTATCAGGGCTTCAAGGAGGGAATGTAGTCAAGTGCATGGGGAGAGTGAGAAGGAGAGGGTGTGGGCAGGGTCCGAGAGGTGAGAGTAGTGCCAGCCATGAAAGTCTCAAGGCCAACATTGAGGACTTCAGCTTTTGCCCTCAGTGTCACTTCAGCCAGGGAAGAGTTTTAAGCATGTAGTGATACTGTTGCTCTGGGTTTAGCAGGACAGGGTGTAGGGGGCTTGTAGATGCTAGGAGCCAAGGAGGAGGCCTGTGGCTGCTGTACCCACTATGCATGCGGTGACAGAGGTGTGAGTATCTTGAGGCTGGGGAATGCAGAAGGGCCAGTTCTGCAGGGAATGAATCATCTATGCTGATGAATCAGAAGCATGAAGGCAGAGAACAAAAGTCAAGGCCACAGCAGTGTGAATCAAGAAGTTAGCATTATCATCATTTCAGGAAAGAGGTCTGGTCACATAGAGGTATTACTTAAGGCCACCCAACTGGTGAGCTGAAAGCTGCCACTCAAGCCCAGGCCCATTGATCCAAGGCACTGCTCGCTCTGCTTAAATTTTACCTACAGTTGACAACTGCCTTTCCCAGTCATGAACAATGTGCACCAATTTCCACAGAAAAGACATGCAGAGTGAATCATCTTCATTGATCTCCTTGGTCTTCAAATACCACACATGCTTCCATTCACCACAGGGCTTTTGCACGTGTCTCTACAGGGAATCCCTTCCTTCCTGACCTTCTCACATCTGGCTGTGTCTCACCCTTTCAGCTCAGGTGACCCTCGATAGTGAAGCTTTCCTTGTCACCCAGGTTCAACTTTCACCCCAATCCATGCATTGTCCTGGCTTTTGTTCTTCATAGCACTTGTCAGTATTGCAATCTAAATGATTTATTTAGTAGAAAGGCTCTGAATTCAGAACATCGTGACAGTTTTTTTTTTTTTTTTATTGCTGATTCTCTAGTACAGGGTCTCGCACATAATAGATCATTGAGAAATAATTCTTGCCAGGTGTGTGGT
Source organism: Chinchilla lanigera (assembly GCF_000276665.1). Classification (NCBI taxonomy): domain Eukaryota; kingdom Metazoa; phylum Chordata; class Mammalia; order Rodentia; family Chinchillidae; genus Chinchilla; species Chinchilla lanigera. The sequence continues at coordinate 219,981 of NW_004955596.1, forward strand.
GGCCCATGATTATATTCCCAGCCCGTGGGAAGATAAAGCAGGAGAACTGTTATTACATACTGAGTTCAACATCAGCCTGTCTAAAAAAAAATTCTTTTCTTGAGGAATATACAAATGAAACTCAGTTTAGGGGCACTGGTTTGAGGAAATAGACTTCTTTTCTTTCCTTTTTTTTTTTTTGTGTGTGTGTGTCTTTTTGAGATAGTGTCTCACTGTGCAGTTCAGGCTGGCCTGGAGCTCACTTTGTAGCCCGGGCTGGCCTTGAACTTGCAGTGATCCTCCTGCCTCAGGTGGATCTCAAGTGCTGGGATTACAGGTATGTGCAAAGAAACATATTACATATTACATAGTATATGAAGTTGGGAAATTTTCTAGAATTCCAAGTTGTTGGTTTTTTTATTAATTGAAGTGTAATCTGCACACACTAAAATTTACCCTTTCCACCTATAGTTCTATGAGTTTGGACAAACATTTACAGTGCTACAGCCGCATTGCCAACACTACCATAAAGTTCCCCTGTGTCCCTCCACAGTCGTTCTCATGCCTAGACCTCAGTCTCTGGCAATCACAGGTTCCCACTTTCCCAGAAAGTCACAGAAATGCAGTCCTGCAGAGTGTAGCCCTCCGAGTCCGGCCTATTTCACTCAGTGTGGTGTAGCTGAGATTCGTCCTTGTTGCCGTGAGCGTGAATGTTGCCTCTCTGTTCACTGCTGAGTTGTGGCCATTGTGTTGCTGGGCCACATTTGTTTTCTCATTCAGCAAAGTTCATTTTACACAAATTATGCAGCAGAAAACTAGGCTTAAGCTGAGCTCCTTAATCTTAGAGGTTGCTCATCCAGAAATGCATATCTCTTATGGGTCAACGTCCTTCCTTCCCAGGCCCTGTCTGTCCAAATTCCCTTGTTTTCTTTAAAGCCAGTTTTAAATGCCCTGCCCAAATGAAGCAAGGGTTTACTGTCCCATGCCACAGATTTGTAAAGTAAGGCTTGGAGGCAAGAAGACCCTCCAAAAGCTGTAGCTACAGTATAGTAGAGGCAGAACTTACATGCATGGCTAAGGATAGAGTAGTCCAGGGGCCAAAGATGAGCATCTCTGCTGGCTGGAGAGGAGGTGGGAGGCTGTGGTCCATTCCCTGTGTCTGGGCTGAGAATGACAGAGAAGGTGCCACTCCAATCCTGTGGTGAGATAGGAGCCTGGAGAACAGTAAAGCCCCCTTAGGTCTGTTTCTCCAAATGAATTCTTCCCCTTTCTTCTGCCCATTTCTGAACCCTAAGCAGGACTAGTCCCAGCTCAGCTCAGCTGGGCCCACCTGACCTAAACTATCCCTTGCCAGGACCCATGCTGATGGGTGGCCATGGCAAATTCTGTGACAGGATCCACATGTGGGTGATCTTTGTCCTTCCCAGCTGCTTGTAACCTCAGGACCAGTGGGAGACTAGTGAGAGTGCTTAGGGAGGTCCAGTCCCTCCTGATGATGCTCACCTATACTGAATCCCTAACCCTGGTCTGCAGACCTGTGAAATCCTCAAAGGAAGAATTCTTGGACTATAGCCTGGCACGTAGTGACCCTGGGCAAAATTTCTGGGGCCCCCAAGGGGCTACCTCAGGAAAGCTGCCTGGAACATCTCAACCCAGGAAGAAACTTCCTATTTGCTTTAGGGAAGCAGAAGATCTTAGCCTAGGAGCCTGCACTTCAATCAGCATTCTAGTATGGTCCTCATTCATGGACAAGCCAGAACTCAGGCTCAGCAGAGCTCTGCTTACCATGCTCAGGATGGCCCCCGCTACCCGCTACACATTAGGATCTTGGGGGACTGGGTTGGAGGGGGAGAGCATGACAAGAGGAAGCCTGAGAAGGAGGGACTGAGTAAACACCTAAGCATTCACAATGGGATCACAGTGAGCAAAATTAACAGTGGGTTCAATTTGACAGGTGAGAAAAAGTGAAGTCAAGGTTAAGGGTTGAGCTGAGGTCTTCAGAAAGGGATGGGGTCATTGACTGAAATGGGAAAGTGTTGGGAGCTTCAGGGACAGGCTGGTGGGAGTGGAGGGATCAGAGATCCGTGCTGGTTGCTCTGTGCTTGAGATATCTGTTGCAGACCTGCGCAGAGAGGTGAGGTGAGAGGACATCCAGGGGAGAAGTCCAGGTGGGAGAGGTGACAGCACTGTTATCACAGGAAGATGTGGAATTGCTGCATGTGGGTGCACCGCTGCTCTGCTAGGACAGGAAGCCAACCAGGACTGTAAACCTAGCACCAGTAACAAGTTAAAGAGATGGAGCTTAAAAGGGAAAACATTTTATTTGTAAGAAGGAAAAAGCAGAAGTCAGAAAGCTGCCACATGTGAGGGGAGAGCAGTGGGGGCCAGATGGATTCCCCCGGGCCCTTTGTCCCAAGCTTCCTCTTATCAGGTAATAAAGACCCTCCCAGGTCCTACCTGGAACTTATCACAACTGATTTGCTCTCTGGACTATAATATATGGATCCCAGGCCACAAGACCCTGATCTGGGTGTCATTGCCTATATCCACATTCTTACGTGGGGTTTTGTTTGATTTATCTCTGCCCACTTGTCCTTGTTAGGGCCTTACCTCTGCAATTTACAGGTTGCTTCGGAGGGACCTTACAGACAGGGTGAAGTTAGGGCTTAAGTAAGGGGATTGTGTATATCTATGCAGTAATACCATGATCCTAGAGTGGGAACACATTATATTTTTATATAGTTTCCCTTAAAGTTGGTAGCCCCTCCCCCTTTTGTCTTCCTTACATTTTATTAGAGGTGGGGAGGGAGGCTACCTTGCTTTCAAGCAGCTCCCACCTTGTACTCTGTCAGCCCGCCCCCACTCTGATTCTGTGATGTAAGTCCCAGTGCCATTTGGTGCCTTTTTAAATCTGGATACCTCTCTCTCTCCTTATACTTTTCATGGCTCCGTCCAGTAACAGTTTGACTCTTTCTATCAGGATTGGCCAGAAAGGCTGATGAAGCCTTTATTCTATTCTTTACCTGTCTTCTGTAGGGAACTCATTTTCCTACAGAAGTCCCAGCAACAGGTTGAGCCCTTGGGCAGGGCCATGATGTGTCTGAAGTCTAGGGTACTCTGACCTCTAGTACCTGGTGAAGCTTACTGATCCTTCTAAAAACACACAAAACAAAGGCACAAGAAAGCATAGTAATATTGCAAATAAAATAAAAATATGAAAATGCAAATTTGTGAGAAAGCTGTAGGATTATCTAGTGGCAAAGCTGATAATGTCCATAATTCCAAAGTTACAGTGATGGAAAAAACTCATATTTGAAGACACTGTGAACTACTGTGCTGAGTATGAAAATATTTGTGATTTCTACCAGCTCTGAAATCACGTAGGTTTCTGGTTTGTGTCCTAAACTCATGAATGAAAGAAATGACAATTTTTAATTATATACTAGTAGAAAAAAATCATGGGATTTGAAGTCACTCAGGTTCATGAACCCAGTGCCCTCTCCTCATAGATTCTGTGGTCATCCATTAAGGACTCTGGCATAGAGAAACAGGAGGGCCCAGGACTGAGCCACCAAAGCCCCCAGCATGTCGGAGCCTGATAAAGCAGAGGGATAACCGGGGACAGAAGGAATTCAGGACAGGGGCCTCGGGAAGTGCTTCCACTGGCCATACTGCTGGCAAGCCCAGTAACACAGGATGAGAAAGGTCGTTTGAGTGTGGCATCAAGCCAGGAGAGGGATTCCTGAGAGTGGAGAGACATGCTGGGGAGTAAATACAAGAATTCAAAACCACAACTAGTGTTTAAAGTGTTCGTGGATGTGTGAAATGCACCACAATTATGTATTGCTGTGTTTAAGGTAGGCTGGGTGTGGAGGTGAGAACATGGCGTTTGGTGCTGCAGGAAGCACGGAAACTAGAGAGCAGCGGGCGGGGCTGTGGGTTATTCTCAGGTGGGAGCTGGGAGAGCGCATTTGTGCATTGGGAGGGACTGGTAAGCGGTGATGACACTGAAGAAGGAGGCGGAGATCTGAGGGCCAAAGGCCAGGGGAAGCTCTGGGTCCCCGCAGTCTCCACACCCAGGCTTCTCACCCTGCAGCCAGTGTCAGACAGAGCCAGAGGCTGTTGAAGGGCAGACAGCTGGGATGCCTGAGCCCGTGTCACAGGTCTGGGTGGGCCTGGAAACTTGCACTTCTAACCAGCTCCCAAGTGGTGCTGAATTTGGACCCACTTAGAGGAAAGCCCTGCTCTAATCAAGCCTAGCATCACCAGGTGCACACTGGGGTGCATAGGATATGCGACCTGCAAAGGCGCTGTCAGAACAGGTGGGGTGGGGGAGGGGGTGCACCAGAGAGACTAAGGAGAAGGGGAGATGAAGGAAGGAGCAGCCACCTGGCCCCAGCCCAGCTCACCACCTGTTCCTGGGGAACACTGGTTTTCCTAAGGAACTTGGGAGCCACCCCATGGGACATCTCTGAAAACTGAGTGAGAGGCTGGGGGAAGGAACCAGGGACAAAGTGGGGAAGGTGCAGTGAGCCAAGAACAACAGGACAGAGAGGTCGTGAGTAGGGAAGTAGATGGTAACTTTTTCTCTGAATGCAAGCTCTGAGCCTGAGGACACACTGTTCACCTTACTACCTGAGCATGGTTTCAGCCCAATCCTGCTTTCTGGCTTGTAGGAAGGAGCAGCCCTGTGGGGTGAACTACAGCATGTGGGATCTCAGGGCCCTTAGGGACCATGGCAGCTCTGCTTGGCAGACAGCCACGGCTGGCATTTAGAAGCACACACAGCATATTCCCCTGCAAATTGTACGACAGAAAGATATGTGCCCAGCCCCTGCTGGCTTCTCCAGGCAAGTATGAACACCAGTGTGATGGAGTGACACGGGGACAGGGGCTGGTGTAACCAGGGCAGGAACAGAAGCCAAGTGAATCCTGGGCCTGACAGACGACGGTGGGAACAGGAGGAGTAACAGGGGGATTATGAGCAGAGGGCTGGCATTTGGAAATGCTGCTGAGTAGGAGATGGATTATAGGGGACAAGGTTGGGGCAGGGAGCCCTGTGAGGAGGCCAGTGCATTGCACTTCAGGGGAGACAACAGAGTGAGGCCACAGTGGAGACCACTGAGGGAAGCCGTCAGGGACCGCTTGGATAGGGTGCATCTTGATGGACAGCATGTGGGGTCAAGGATGATCCTCTTGAGGTGCAAATGCAGGAGGACTGGAAGTGTTATGGGCAGTGATAAAGAAAATGTAGGAAGCAGATCAGGTAGGACATATGTCTGAGTGAGTGGCGAGTGACCGCAGGGACTAATGACTTGGAGAATGGCTCTGGGTCAGGAAATGTCAGGAGTAACAGGCCTGTGGGGAGGCTGATACAGCTGACAGGCTCCCGCAGGGCTCACCGAGGCTCCCCCCACTTGCTGGTACAGGTCCTGAACCAGCTGTTGTCCATGGAAGACCAGATGCTGGAGACTTTACTTTCCACTGACAAGCAGGAGAAGGACATGCAGACGCAGAGTAACACACTGAAAACCTTGTATGGTCGCAGCAGGTAGGTGCTGGTGCCTGGGCTCTGGGGGGGACCTGGGGCTGAGCCACCAGGACTCACGCTCAGAACCCAGTCTGCACCTAGGGCTGGGGCTGGGGCTGGGGCTGGGGCTGAAGCTGGGACCGGGCCAGGGATGGAAAGACTGTAAGCAAGATTGGAGTCCAGAGGAGTTGGGAGGAGAATAGGCAAGAGCCTGGGCTGGGGTTACCCTGGGGACAAGACAGGCCCAGGAAATGTCCCATAGCCTTGGGTGGGGGCAGAGAAGGATGTATTTTCGGGGCTCAGAGCACCCTGATTCTGTCTTTCTGTTTTCTTCCCTTGTTCTCTTTATTTTATAAACTTTAACTGCTCTATTAAGATATAGTTTACACACCATGCAATTCACGTATATTTTCATTGGCTTTACTGATTTCAAATAAATAACCTGATCCAGTCCACCTGCTCCCCTTCCCTCAGGACACCATAACAACCAGTTTCTATTATGAAATTCAGCGTCACTTCATTATATACAAATCTGCATTAGGGTACGTACTTTAACATAGAAAGAAAAAATAGTGGGTTATAGATAAGGCAGTGAAATCATACACCCCAGTCTGATTTGCTGTTGGTTTCCAAATGAATGGAGAGAAAACTGCAAGGTCAGAGTTCTGAGAGGCAAATCCTGCTCAGTGAACAACCTTGTCAACGGGATGAGATGTTGTTGCTTGCACATGCTGTGAGCAGGGCACACCATAAGGACCATTCTCTCTCTGCAAAATGGATATCTTTAGGAGAGGTTTGTATCTCATCCTCCCGCCCCAATGTCCAGGCCACAAGAACTGGGCCATTTTAGTCACTCTGATTTGAACTGGTGTATAAAAATCCACAGAAATGAAAGACATCATTAATTAGCTCTTGATCCATGAAGACAGCTAGAATTCTAGAATTCCAGGGTGCCCAATTTTTAATTATAATTTGGGGCTTAGAAGAAGGTACTTCTGCCCTGGACTAATTTAGCTCTGAGTCTGAGAAAGGGTCTGCAAACCTGGATCTAGAGTAAAATATTTCCCTCCCAACCCTATCCCTCTGCCTCTGGATTACTGGAACCAGAATTTGGCTACCCAGTTCCTAGTGTCCCAGCTGAGTGACCTCTGCCCTCTACTGGGCCCCAGTCCACATCGTTCCCCTCCCTAGTCCATGTCTACTATGGACAGGGACTGCAGGATGTGTGATCCCAAACATGACCCTTTACCCTCCTGGGTCTCCAGTTTTGAGTATCAGTGAGGTGTTGGACAGTGTCCAGCCCTACCTACCCTTCCCTACAGTTACCTGGACCCTATAATGCTCATTGCGGAAGCACAGCAACAGGCCCAGCTGGCTGGCCTCCATGGCTTAAAGGAGAATGTGCAGCAGCTCCTGGACCTCCAGAACAGCACCCTCACCATCATCAAGGACAGCTTGCAAGCTGCCAGCAGCATGTTCAGCCGCCGGCACCGAAAGCAGCGCCACCTCCTAGAGACCCTGCAAGAGCTCATTTATCTAGTGGACCAGGGCCCAGGTGATCAAGCCATGAATCTGGGCAGGAGGCCAGGGATGCGGGCAGGAGCAGGGGAATCTAGGGAAACTATAGGCAATCTAAGGAAACTATACTGTGGGAATCTATACTGTGCTGTATAGCCATACATTCCACTCTACTTTTATGTCCTATCTTTACTCTCAATCATTTTCCTAAACTCAAAGGGGCACTGAAGAACCCTGCAATATAACAGTGGTGGTTATTTCACTTTGTTAATGTTATCCTTGTTGTTATTGCTATTGTCGTTGACTCAGGAAATTCATAGTGCATGGGACCCTGAAAGGGTGGCTGGAATTCTCAGGCCAGCTCCTGGCTCAGCCTTTACTTTGCTTAGGGACGTATGACCCATCCTTGTTTGCTTTGAGGCCAGTGCCTTCTCCATGCTTATTTTGACTCCGGTCCACTGAACTATGGGGAGTTGGGGGCTGCTGTCAGGTGGAAAGTGGAGGCATCCTCAGGGAAATGTTATACCCGGGCTGGGATGGATGAAGGTCCCAGTGGTCTCATTGGTGGTATGGACACAGGAGCCCACTTCAGACAGGTGCTCCAAATGCAGGTTCTGGGAGCCACAGTCCAAGTGTGAGGCAAAAACGGGGAGTCCTGCCCTCTGATAGCCTCCTGGTTTTTCTTTGGAATTGAGACCTTTCCCTCTGAAAGTTGAGCCCCATCTTTTTACTGACCTACACAGAGTGTTTGGCTTCTGATAGAATTGGAGTCTGTATCTCTAATTGGATCTTACTAAATGAACTAGAGGAAAGCTTCCCAATTCATGCAGTGCGTTGGTCAGTAGTCCTTTTTTCCAGGGACCCATGGGCCCAGGAAAGTTTAAACGTTAGATCAGTACTTTCCTCAGAAACATGATCTAGAGTGAAGAAATATGGGTCTTGAAGGCCAGTGAGCAGCCCCTGGGGTACACAGAATGAGGGCCCTGAGCTAAGGGCTACAGGGAAAGTCATCTGAATTTTGGCCAAGACAGGAGCCCACGGCCCTACACCCAAGTAAGCCCCAAGAAGAGAGGGTTGTGTACCAGCTGGCTAGAAACCCATACTCTGGGCCCTTCGCCTCCTGGTCTGTGGAATGGGAGGTACCTTGCTGGAGTGAGGGCTTCATTCCCCTCTTTGAATAGCTTAGCTCCTTCTCTCTAGATGCACTGCTTTGAGGCTGAGCATCTGTAGCCCCACTCTGACCACAGTGCACTTCCTGGACGAGGCAGTCTGGGCATTTCTTCCTGGCACTCGGGGCCAGTTGGCCCTACTTCTCCTCTCTGCCCTGTTCCTTCCTGGCCCACTCTTTGCCTGCTGCATCCTACCTCAAACAGCCAGAGCACTCTTGCCAAGGCTGTGCACTCATGGTAGAAGTCAGCCCCAAAGCATAGCCCTCTTCCCTGCTCACACCAGACCACCCGCCTTGAAGCCTTTACCATGCTGTTCCCTCTGCCCGGACACCACCTCTTCTCAATTCAAGAACTCCTGCTTGGGCCCTGCTCACTATCACCTCTTCTAGGAAACCTTCCCAGTTCTGGCTCGTCTTCCCATCCCTGCACCTCCTTACCTGGCCTGCACCCAGGAGAACAGGAGGCAGGGAGCCCACCCTGTTCCTTCCAGCTCCTCACTCATCTCCAGCTGACCTTTGCTTGGTCCCATTAATGCCTCCACAGGTGCCGCTCCGCTGGGGTTCCAGGACTGTGAGGATATCCGCAGGTCTGGGCTCAAAGATGATGGCATCTACACCATCCTGGTTCCCAATGTGACAGAGCCCAAGAGGGTAAGGGGGTCCTAACATAGGGTGTGCACGTGTGACTGTATCAGTGGGCGCTGAGCCAAGAGCTTTCCAGACAGAGAGCTTTGGGATTGGTACTGCCCAGTATCTGAGATACCAGTGAACCCGGGGATGTCTAAGTTCTGAAGCATCCAGGCAGGGGTCAGGCCATGGGGCAATGTGCAGAAGATCCCAAAGTAGAAGTGCTACCTTCCGGAGAGGGCTTCCTTGGAGTAGCAGGAAACAGCTCTGTGCTGGCTAAGGTCATGCTCACCGACAGAACAAGTCATCCCTGCAATTCCAGGGGCTCAGCACAAAGGGGCTTATTTCCATTTGAAGTTAGGAATTGGGGCTCTTCTCCAGGCAGGACCTTCGTGACTGGGGCCCACGGAGAAATCGCCATCTTCAGTGAGTGGCTCCCAAGGCCTTGAGTGGGAGGGTTTGGAAGAGAACCTGTGTCAGGCAGGGCTTGGGACAGCGAGAAAGCGGTCCTGCTTCATAATTCCTCTGCGCTTTCCTCTTAATCCTTCTGTGTGTGTTGTAGAGAGGCTCCGTTTGTCCCCAGAATCTTTCACACTTCTCGTATACCTGCTAAATGATCCTTTTGGGAAAAAGATATCAGCTGGAATGCCCTGTGTGGGCAAAAATTCAAGTTAGAATTTCATATTACTTGGTTTCATTAAAATTATTTTTATAATCATCTGAATAAAGGCAAATGTTACTACTTTTCCATGTATGCTACTCATTAGATTTCCTTATAAAATACATTGCAACTTACTTAATTACAGAATAATGCAGAACACCATTTTAAAAACGGATGTTATCATACAGCCCATGCTGTTTCATCAGCACTCTCCCTGGAAAATGTTAGTCCACTCATCTCTCTCTGGCAGACACACACCACTGGGCAGATGCCGCCTCCTCCAGGAAATATTTCAGGGTCAGTGGCCTCCTCTTGGGGCTCTTACTTGTAGGCACCCAAATGTTCACAATCAATTGTCTTCTGACCTATCATAGCCTCTTCTAGACCAAGCCCGTCTGAAGCCTGATGTATCTGGCTTCATCAAAAATTCATCAAAAGTTCATCCAGTACAGGGCCAAGTGTCAAGTCACATTCACAGAATATTGAACATGCCCTGAGCTGATAGAAAAAAAATTGAGAACAACTGGAACAATAGTTAGCCTGAATTGTGTAGTTGTGATAGATGCTAAGCTCTTTGAAAGAAAGGATTCTTTTTATTTCTATCATGTTAGCATCCGCAGGGCTTTAAACAGAGCCTCACACTCATACTTGGTAAACCATTGTGTCCTGAAGATCAGCAGTACTAGCATTTCCTGCTTCTACATGGTGGCTAAGCTCTTTATGCTCATTTACATTTAATCCTTCCAGCAACCCTGCAATCTTAAGGAGTGGGATGCCTCCATTCACATCTCTTCTTCACATGACCCATCTCATTGATTTCTCACAGTAATTCCAGTTTGCAGAGGAGAAACTGAGGCACAAAGAGGTTAAGATATGAACACCCCCATTTTACAAGTGAGGCAAGGTGGCTGTGGGAGAGCATCACTGACTGTCATTTTACAAAATGATGACAATGAGTAGAAATTGGAGCCTGGATCTTTCTCATGACCTTGACTACCTTTTGCTCTGCGGGGACTGGGGGTGAGGGTCCACCAGCCAAGTCACCCCTGTGCTGCCCAGGACCTGGCTTCTGGCTGTGTCCAGGTGATTCCAGCTGCTTCCCCTTTTTCCAGGTGTTCTGTGTGATGGACACCGATGGAGGAGCCTGGACGGTTATCCAGCGCCGTGAGAATGGCACAGTGAATTTCCAGCGGAACTGGCAGGACTACAAGCAGGTGACCCTGCTGGCCTGGGGTGAGGCTTTGCAGCTCTGAAACCTGGTGTGGGTGCTTGGGCGTTGGCAAGGGGAGGGAAGCTGGTTTTACCCTTACCCTTTCCTGGAAAAAGAGATCAAACTCCTGGGGCTGGGGATTTAGCTCAGCGGCAAAAGCGCCTGTCTAGCATGCACAAAGTCGTGAGTTCGGTTCCCGGTAC